>NC_088863.1:20775421-20973245 GCF_032884065.1 Artemia franciscana | reverse complement strand
AGAGAGAGAGAGAGAGAGAGAGAGAAAGAAGGACAATAACGCTCAGGCAGAAAAACACACTCAAACACACGCTCACAACCAAAGAAATTCAAAAACACAGGCACACAAACAGTGAAGCATACAGGCACAGAGAGAGAGAAAAAGACATAGAGGGAAAACAACCAAGCTCAGCCAAACAAAGTCAGACATGAAGACACGCACACACACAGTCAGACATAGAGACATGGAGAGAGAGAGACAATACACACAGGGGGGACAACACAGACCCAAACACACACGCAAACACACATACACTCACAACCAAACAAAATCAGACAAAGAGGCAAAGACACACAACAGACATACCTAAAATACAGACATACAGAACATAGAGCATTGGGAGAAAGAAAAACAACACAGAGGGAAAAAACACGCACAAACAACAAACTGAATCACACAAAGTCAGACAAACATGCACACACACAATCCAACACACGGTCTCGAAGAAATAGACAGAAACACACCGAAAGAAAATCAAATGGACACGCAAATGCACACTAAAACATAAATAAACAACCAAAAACAGGCAGAAAGACAGTCACACACAGTCAGACACACTGGCAGGGAGGAAGAGACAAAATCACAAGGGCAAAAAACGCACACCCAAAAACACAACCACTTGAAGTCAGACCCTAATACACAAACGCAATAGGTTACACAGGTAAGGATAGACAGTAAAGAAAGATACAAAGGGAATAACAAAAACACAAGCAAACACACAAACAAACACAACCATACAAAACACAAAGTGAAAAACATACACAAAAAGACACACATACACAAACAAACATACAACAAAACAAAGTCAGATGCACACACACGGCGATAGAAAAAAAACTCACAGAGAAAAAGACACTCATACACACAAAACCAAAAGAAAGTCAGACAAAATGCAAACACAAAGTCAGAAGCAAAGGCAAGGAAAGGGAGACAAAGACCCACACAAGGAAAAACACACATAGACACAGACACAGCCACACAAATTCAGAAACAGGCACGGAGAGAGAGAGAGAGAGAGAGAGAGAGAGACAAAAACACAAAGAGAGAAAGCACAAAGACAACATATTCAATACCACACAAAGTCAAACACACAGGCACACACTCAGTCAGAAACACAGACATGGAAAGAGAGGCAAAAACACATAGAAAGAAAACACACACACAGACACGCACTGCCAAACAAAGTATGAGACTCAGGCACACACAAAGTTAGACACAAAAGGCACAGAGAGAGTGGCAAAGCACACAGAGGGATAAAAATAAACACAGACAAACCTATAAATAGACACACACAATCACAACCACGCAAAGTAACACACACACGCAAGCACAATGTCAGACACAAAGGCACACAGAAAGAGAGAGAGACAAAAACACACACGCGGAAAACCTAAACAAACACAAACAACCAAACAAAGTCAGACACACAGGCAAACACACACATTCAGACACACTGGCACAGAGAGATGGAAAAAAGACAGAGAGGGAAAAAGACACAGACATCAATATTTTACAACCAGGGGATCGTAAATTCTATCAGCTCACTGGCCTACTATCATTGGCCTTTAAAAAAATCTTTTAACAGTGAAAAAAACAGGTTTGATTGAGTCTTGTGCCTGTGTATGTGACTTTTTGTGGTTGTGTGGGTATGTGTGTTTTTCCTCTTTGTGGTTGTGTTTGTTTGTGTGTGCTAGTGGTTTTCCTTCTGTGTGTTTTGTCTCTTTTGTCTATACTGCCTTTGTGTCTTACTCTGTGTGCGTGCATATATGTCTGACTTTCCGTGGTTGTGTATGCGTTTGTTTGTGTGTTTGTTTGCGTCTGTGTTTTTTCATCTTTGTGTTTTGTCGATCTCTCCGTGCCTGTGGGACTGATTGTGTGAGTACCTAATTGTCTGACTTTGTGTGGTTGTGTTTTGTGTGTGTGGGTCGTTTCCCTCTATCAGATTTTGTCTCTCTCTCCATGACAATTTGTCTGACTGTGTGTTTGCCTGTTTTTTCCGCTTTGTTTGTCTTTTTCTCCCCCTCCCACTCGTGCCTGTGTATCTGACTCTGTTTTTGACTTTGTGAGGTTGTCTGCGTGTGTTTTTGTGAGTGTGTTCGTGTTTGTTTATGTATTTGATTGTGTATGTGTGTGTTTGTGTCTTTCTCTCTGCGTGTTTCTGTCTCTCCCCCATGCCAGTTGGCCTTACTGTGTTTGTGCATGGTTGTCTGACCTTGTGTGGTTGTGTGTGTTTGTTTGGTTTTGCGTTTGTGTATCTATATGTGTGTATGTATGGGTGTGTGTGTTTTTTTACTTATTTGCATGCTTGTCTCTCTCTCTCTCTGTGCCTGTGTGTCTGACTGTGTCTTTGTGCCTGACCAGAGGATGCCACAGGACCAGTCTTAGTTTGGCATAGTGATGTGACTTTGTTTAGTTATGTGTGACTGTGTCACTGTTTATGTGGGTGTTCATATGTTTGTTTCTGTTTATGTGCTTGTGTATTTTCGTCTTTGTGTTTTTGTCTCTCCCTCATGTCTAATTTCCTGACTGTGTGTGTGCTTCCGTATCTGAATTTGTATGATTTTGTTTGTGTTTGAGTTTGTGTATATACGTTTGTGTGTTTGTATTTATATATATATATATATATATATATATATATATATATATATATATATATATATATATATATATATATATATATATGTGTGTGTGTGTGTGTGTGTGTGTGTGTGTCTTTGTGTGTATGCACGTGGGTAAGTGTGTTTTTGTCCTTCTGTGCATGTTTGTTTCTCTCTCCGTGCCTGTGTCTATCTTTGCGTGTCTTACTGACCAGAGGGGGGCAGAGGACCAGTCATATTGTGAAACAGTTACGTGAATGGATTTGGTTTTATCACATTGAGGGTGGCTTGCTTGAAATAAATATTAAAATTATTAACAGGAAAATGCCTGAAATATGTCTTAGAAATGATGAGGGGATGCCAGAAGGTGCCAGTTGGGCAGTCATAATTTCAAACGATGGCGGGAATTGAGCTGGTGTATCAAGGAAGGCTGGCTTTTGAAAAAATGATGCAATTGGTTTATTGTATGATTTTTAACGAAAAATATAAAATTCAGACATAAAAGCACATACACAGTCAGACAAACAGACATGGCTGAGAGATAAAACTAAAAGAGGACAATCAAATACTTACAAACAAACATATACAAATATATAAACAAACAAACAGACGCCCGTACACAACCACACAAAGTCAAATTTCTATGCGAAACTAGGACTGGTTTCTTGGCACCCTTTGGTCAAACACAAAGACACAGTCAGACACACAGGCACTGAGCGAGAGACAAACATGCATATAGGGATAAACACACACACCCATATATACACAAACGCACAAACAAAGACAACAACACAAAGTCAGACAAACAGGCACACAGACAGTCAGGCAAAGAGGTTTAGAGTACAGACGAAAACACATATGGAAAGACAAAAAGGCACACAGACACACTCAAATGTATTAACATCCACAAACACACTCACACAAGCATACGCAGACAACCTCAAAAAATTCAAACACAGAGTCAGACACACAGGAACAGGGGGAGAAACAAAAACACACAAATAGAAAAGGACACAAACAAAAACACACACCCAGAGATACACAAAAACCAACACACAGCCAAAACTTATATACTGGAAAACACATAGCCAGACACACAGGCATAGAAGAGAAACAAAAACAAGCAGAGGGAAATACAAACCCTTACACCCACACAAACACCTACAACAACACAAAATAAAATGCACAAGCACACACACACAGTCAGACACAAATTCATGGGAGAGAGACGAAAAACACAGCGGAAATGATCAGAGACAAACACTCACCACCACACAAACTCAAGCACACTACAATAAATACACACTCACATACAAAGGCATGGAGAAAGACAAAACACACAGAGGAAAAACACACAAAAAACACACATACACAGCCCCAGAAAAGTCAGACACACAAGAACGCACACAGTCAAATACAGAGACAGCAGGGGAGAGACAAAAAGACACACAGGGAAGCAAACAAACACACACTACTGCACAAAATCAGACAGACTGTGCTACACGCAAACATAGACAAACAAATAGGCAAAGAGAGAGAGAGACAAAAAACACATATGGAAAGACACATAAACTTATACACTCACAGACATACACAAACAAAACCATGAAAAATAAAACTCTTAGGCTCACAAACAGTCCGTCAAACAGGCAAGAGGAGAAAGAAAGAAACATATAGAGGGAAAATTCTCTCTCATATACACCCAAACACATACAAACGCTAACAAACAACTACATAAAATCAAACAAACTGGCATACACGAAAACACAGTCAAACACATAGGCACGGAGAGAGAGACAAAACACACATAAGGGAAACCGCAAACATAAGCACACACACAAATAGATATACACACACACAACCACAAAAATTAAAACTCACAGGCACACACACAGTCAGAAAAACAGGCACGAAGGGAGAAACAAAAAATACTGAGAGGGAAAACTCCCACTCACACACTAACAGAAACACACACAAATGAACAACATAAAAAGTCAGACACTCTGGCACACACGCAACCACAGTCAAACCAATAGGCAGGGAGAGAGAGAGACAAAATCACACACAAGAGAAAACACACATACAAGAACATACACACAATTACAGACATTAACACACGCAACCAAACAAAATAATACTCACACACACAAAGTCAGACAAGCAGGCACGAGGGGAGAGGCCAAAACACACAGAGGAAAACACACACACACAAACAAACAAACTCATATAAACACACAAAACCAAACAAAGAAAGACATACTCGCACACGAACATAGTCAGAGACACAGGCCTAGAGGAGGGGAGACAAACGAGTAGAGAGGGAAACACACACACACACACACACTAAGAAAAAGTTAGACGCACAGGAACATACACAGTCAGACACAAAAGCATGGGGAGTAAGATAAAAACAGGCAGAGGAAAAAATACACACAACCATATACACATCCAGACAAAGTCATATACAAGCCAAATGCAGAGTCAGACAAACAAACACGGAGAAAGAGACAAAAACACACAGAGGGAGAAACAAACACACACACAACTACACAAAATGAGACACACAGGCAAGCAGAAATAGACAAAAACCCAAAGAGGAAAACACATGCACACACAAAGTTAGACACTTTGGATACACAAAGTTAGACAAATAGGCATGGAGAGAGAGTGAGAGAGAGACAAAACCAAACAGGAGGAAAATCACACAAATACACACACAAAGGCAGACACATACAGTGAGACACACAGGTACGGAGAGAGAAACAAAACACACAGAGGGGAAAACGCATATACAACCAAACAGTCAGGCACATAGCCACACACAGTCAGATACAGAGGCACGGTGAGAGAGATGAAAATAATTACAAAGGAAAAACCAGCAGACACCCACACAGATACACACAAACACACACACAAACGCACACTCACTCACGCACAAACGAACAGCCAAACACACGCGAAAACACAGCCACACAAACACAGCCACACACACACACACAAAACACGCACAACATACACAAACAAACACATAAACACACACACAAACACAAACAAACACGCAGAAACACACACATACATATACACAACCAAACAAAGTCACATCTCTCACTAGCCCTTACCCTAAAGTCAGCTGATAAAATTTTTGGAAAAGTTATTTTTTCTTCCAAGTCAAAAGATCTAATATATATGTCTCTTAGGATTTCTTGACCCCTCACAGTCCCTCGGGAGGAGGTTTAAGATATTTTTCTTCAAAAGGGAACAGTTGATTCTTAGCATTATTTGTAAAACAATAAGAAATAAAATTAAATTTATATGAAAATAAAAAGAATTTTCTTGAGGTATTTTTCAAGGTCAAATTTCCAGCGATATATATATGTATATATATATATATATATATATATATATATATATATATATATATATATATATATATATATATATATATATATATATATATTCAAAAGGGAACAGTTGATTCCTAGCATTATTTGTAAAACTATAAGAAATAAAATAAAATTTATATGAAAATCAAGAGAATTTTCTTGAGGTATTTGTCAAGGACAAATTTCAAATTTATATGTAATAATGATAGATGGTAATAAGCTTACCTAAGCTATGGATGTCAGGTGATTGATTTTTCTCCTAACGATAATTTCGACAGGGCCTGTGTCTGTCATCATCAGGTTAAATTCAAATTTCTTGCCAGAAAGTAAAATCACTAAATAAATAAAACTAAAAACACTGAACAACACTAATGATGAGCTGAACCTGGAATTATTGTTGTGCCATGGCACCAATTTTTGTAGAAGCATTGATGGCTGCTGTTCTAGTGGATCTTAAAGAGGTTGGGCCCTTAGGAAAGGGGTTGAGTTTTTTGTGAGTTTTTAATTTATGGGTGATGGGTTCCCAAATTTCTCTAATATGAAACTCACCATTGTCTTTATTGATGGCTGGTTTATTTTTAGCAATTTCGAAAGCTTCTCTGATTTTCTGCTTTAAGAGTTGTGAGACAATAGCAACAAGTTGGGCCTGGTCAAACTTAATGGTGTGGGAAGGGTTTTTAAAAGATATGATGGGCCAATGCAGAGAAATGATCTTCCTCCTTCAGCTTTGTCTTTTTAAGGCAGGCATCAATGGAATCAGCATGTTCTTTTAATCGGTGATGTAGAGGTCTCATGGTAAGACCTATATAGGTATCACCACAGCTTCAAGGAATTTCATATACCCCTGGTGAATCTGAAGTAATCTCATCCTTGCCTTTGTTCAAGAAAGAGGAAATAGTCCTTCCAGAGGTAAAAAACACCTTAAAGCCAAGCTTAGTGAGTTTGGAGCTTAAAATGTCAGTAATGCCCTTGATTTAAGGTTATGACGAAAGTCATTACCTTAGGTTTATCATCTTCAATCTTAGGAGCAAATTTCTTGGTAATTCCACTCATCTTTCTCCTGGAAATTAACTTGTCAATGACTTTTTGGGGTTATTCATTACCTATCAGAACATCTCTTATATAATCAAGTTCAGCCTTCAGCTCAAAATCAGAGGAACACACCAGAAATGCTCTATCAACCAATGAATGGACTACAGAATTTTTGACTATAGGGTGGTTATAGGAGTCATATCTCAAATATCTCTCACTATGAGTTGGATTTTTATACACGCTCAATGCCAACCTAGTTTCTCGTTTTGTAATGAAGACATCTAAGAAGGGTAAATTGCGGTTATTTTTGAGTTCAATGGTGAACTTAATATCTGGGTCCTACTGGTTAAAAATATTGAGAAAGGATCTTAATTTGTCTTGTGCTTCATTCCAAATTATTACGCAATTGTCTACATATCTCATGTAGAGTTGGAGATCCTTGAAGTCCTATTTGAAGATATTAGTTTCAATATGTTTTAGAAACACCTTGCTAAGATCTGGTGACAAGGCTGATCCCATTGGTATGCCCCAAATCTGTTTATAAGTTTCATGCCTGAAAGTAAAGTAAGCATTGCTGAGACATAATGACGTGAGAGTAATGATTTCTGTGGAGTCCAAGCAAGTCAGTTCTCTCCGGGAACTATCCTTTTCTAAAGCTGATAGTAAAGCTGGTATAAGACGGGGCAAGGGTATGCTGGTAAACAAAGATACAACATCAAAACTGCACATTGTGGTATTCTCCCCAACGTTGATGCTATTTAGTCTATCAACTACTTCTTTAGTATTTCTTATTGTGTGTTTGCTGCTGAGGGTTATGGATCTTAAAATACCAGCCAAATATCTTTCCAACTTCTGTGTGGCTGAACCTACTGTTGAAATAATAGGTCTCATGGGTATATCTGGTTTGTGAATTTTGGGTACACCATAAAATCTATGGATAACTGGTCTAACAGGAAGGAATGTTCGGTAAAGTTTATCATTAATCCTATTTGTAAGACTGAGATTATCCAGAGCCTTTTTGACATTATCTTAAGCAACCTTTACAGCATTAACGTCAATTTTTTCATACACTTTATTGTCACTCAAGAGGTTTAATGATTTGCTGACATACTCAGTCTCATTAAGGATAACTATTGTATTGCCTTTATCAGCTTTGGTAATTGTGATATTGGTATCATTCTTAAAACCTGTGAGGACTTTCATTTCATCTTTTGTTAAATTCTCCTCAGCAAGTTTCTTTTTGGAAAACCTTTCCGTAGGGTATTAGAAACCAAAGTTCTAATATCTTGTGGGTCAACATTGATTTTGTCTTATTTAGAGTTATAACTGACTCTACATTGGATATGATTTGTTCTACTGGTATATGTTTGGGTATTAGCGAAATTTGGGAACCTATCACCCATAAATTGAAAACTCACAAAAAACTCCACCCCTTTCCTAAAGGCCCAACCTCTTTAAGATCCACTAGGACAGCAGCCATCAATGCTTGTACCAAAATTCGGGCCATGGCACAACAATATTTCCAGGTTCAGCTCATCATTAGTGTTGTTCAGTGTTTTTAGTTTTATTTATTTAGTGATTTTACTTTCTGGCAAGAAATTTGAATTTAACCTGATGATGACAGGCACAGGTCCCGTCGAAATTATTGTTAGAAGAAAAATCAATCACCTGACATCCATAGCCTAGGTAAGCTTATTACCATCTATCATTATCATGTATAACAGTCAGGTTGGCCCCAGAGAATATATATATATAAATATATATATATATATATATATATATATATATATATATATATATATATATATATATATATATATATATATATATATATATATATATATATTTATATATATATATATATCTTATTCAGGCTTAAATTTACCCATAAACAGATTAGGTGAAATTTGAAGAGAAAATATTATTCAAATGTACGCTTGTCAGAAGGATTTTATAGTTTTGGCTCTAACAAACGAGGGATTTTCATTTTAAAGTCCTCAAAAGTATTTTAACATGGTTTAAATATACCTTTAAAAACAAGCCCCCATTACCCACTAGAATTTGTTAGCAGAAATCCCCGACTTCCTTTAATTTACGATTCATTTTGCTTCTATTGTATCTTTTATAAGCTTTTTTCATGTTTTGTTTTTTCCATTTTTTGAGTTTGAACTTCTTTTTTTGTGTTTTGAAGCAACTTATTTCAATGGTGACGTGAATTACTTGGGTCAACATTTTTTAAAGCTTAAATTAGAGCTGGGAGGTGTTAAAGGAATTTTTTGACGGGAGGGGGGAGCCAAATCGAACACTCAGTCAAAGAAACAAGGTATCTTCATTAAAAGTCCTCAAAAATATCTTAAAGTGGCTTAAATTTACCTCTAACGAAATTATATGAAATTTGAAGAGAAAATATTGTTTTAATCTGCGCTGGTCAACGTGGAACATCAAGTCTTGTCTCAAAACCCTAGGATTCTTCATTAAAAGCCACCATTCTTTAGTTCATGGTTCTTTTTCTTTATATTTTATACTTTATACGATTTTTCATGTTTTTTTTCAATTTTTTTTTTAGTTTGAATTGCTTTTTCTGTGTTTTAAGGGCAAGCCAAATATGGCATGGTAACCTCAATTACAAGGAGTTATCAGAATAAACGCTAGTGGGGAATTTTCATTAAATATAAGTGATAGATTCTACTGTAAACTAACATTTTTGCGCGAAAATTTCTTTAAAAATTTGAAATGTGTGAATAAGACTCTATTAGGTAAAAAGTGCGTTAAGAGCAACCACCAATATTATCTGATAGCCTCCTTTAATGCATTACTCATCAAGCCGGTGTACTACAAATTTACGAAAATTTTAGTATTCGATTTTTAACCCTGCATGCCAGGAATTCCAATCATATTGGAACACAAATTTCACTTTACAAGCGGACTCTAAAATTTTCTGCTTTTTTTAAGTTTAACTTGATTATTTTCTATAATATATGTTTGATTTTGGTTTTATTTATTAACTATGGTGATTTTTTGTAGGTTCAGGGGTGGAAGATTATTTGACTTGTTTCTGCTCATTTTGATTTAATGGAACTCTTTGCATTTCTTTCAAAGACATAATGTGGAAAAAGTTTTTATTGTTAATTTTATTTTTTCCAACTGTGTGTTTTTGTCTCTATCTCCGTTTGCGTGTCTCTGACTGTGCTTCTGCCTTGTATTTGACTTTTTGTGGATGCGTATGTGTTTGTATGTATTTTTTTCCTCTGCGTTGTTTTGTCTCTCTCCCCATGCTTTTGCCTCTGATTCTGTGTGTGCCTGAGGTTTGACTTTATGTGGTTTGGTTTGTAAATTTTTCCCTCTGTTTGCTTTTGTATCCCCCGTGTACGTAACTCTTCGTTTGACTGCGTATGTATGCCAGTGTGTCTATCTGTGTGTGTTTGTGTGTTTGTGAGTTTTCCGTCTGTGTGCTTTTGATCCTCCTTTCGTGCCTGTTTGTTTGACTTTGTTTGCGCAAGTGTGTTTTTTTTTTACATGGTTGTATTTTGGTGTGTATGTTTGTCTGTGTGAGTGTGTGTGTTTGTGTGTGTGTGTGGGTGTGTGTGTTTGTGTGTGAGTGTTTGTGTATATTTTTGTGTATGTGTGTGTGCGTTTTCCGTTCTATGTTTTATCTCTGTCTCCCTGCCTGTGTGATTGACTTTGTTTGCGTGCGTACCAGTGTGTCTGAATTTTTGTGGTTGTGTTTGTGTGTGTTTTCCTTTGTGTGTCTCCCATCGTGCCTGTTTGTTTGACTGTGTATGTGCATTTGTGTCTTACTTTATGTGGCTGTGTTTCTGCGTGTGTGTCCGTGTGTTTGTATGTTTGTGTGTTTTCCCTCTTTGTGTTTTTACCTTTCTCCATGCCTTTTTGCCTGTGTTTTGACTTTGTCTAGTTGTGTTTGTGCTTGTGTATGTGTTTTCTTTCTTTGTTTTTGTTTCCCTGCATGCCTGTGTGTCTGAATTTGTGTGCCTGTGTGTTTGACCTTGTGTGTGTGTGTGTGTTTGGGTGTGTGTTTGTATATGTTTCTTTTTCCTTTTGGGTGTTTTTGCTTCTACCTCCGTATGATCTGTCTGCTTGTGAGAGTGTCTGTGTGTTTCACTTTGTGCGGCTGTGTGCGTCTGTGTTTGTGTGTGTTTGCCTATGTGTGTTTGTGTATTTTTCCCCATGTGTGAGTTTGTCTCTCTCCATGCCTTTGCGTCTGACTATATTTGTATCTGTTTGTCTAATTTTGTATGGATGTGTGTTTTTGTGTTTGTTTGAGTGTGTAAGTTTTTCCCTCTGTATTCATTTTTCTCTCACCGTGTCTTTGTGTTTGACTGTGTGTGTCTATGTGTCTGAAATTGAGTGGCTGTTTGTGTTTTTACCTCTCTGTGCTTTGTCTCTCCCCTGTGCCTCTATGTCTGACTACATTAGTGTGCCACTGTGTCTAATTTTGTGTGTGTGAGTATATGTTTGTTCCGGTATAAGTGCGAGTATGGTTCCGTTTGCTTATAATTTATCGTTTATAAGCGTGTCCTTATGCTTTTTCCTAAGATTTTAGTTTGAATCGCTTTTCTGTGTTTATGGGCCAGCCACTTATTTCAATGGTGGCCTGAATTTTTTTTTACAGAGGATGAGTGAAATCTAGCGCTCGGTCAAAGCAACGAAGTATTTTCATTAAAACACCCCAAAAATGTCTTAAAGTGGCTTAAATTTACCTCTAATGAAATTAGGTGACATTTAAAGAGAAAGTATTATTCCGATTTGCACCTGTCAACGGGGAACGTACAGTCTTGGCTCAAAGAAACGAGGGCTTTGCAATCAAAGCCCTCGAAAATTTCTTAAGATGATTTAAGTTTACCTCTATTAACGAGCCTCTCCTTTGGAATTGGTTTGTAAGATCCCCACTTATCTTTAATTCCTGGTTCGTTTTGCTTGGTTCGCCTGGTTCGCCTGGTTGCCAGCAACAAAATGCATGGTGGCCTCAATTACCAGGAATAATGAATAGAACCGCTTATGAGAAATGTTTTATTAAGTATTAATGATATATTCTTGTAAGAACAATATTTTTCAGGAAAATGCCCGAAAAAATTCAATATGTGTTAAAATGACTATTAGGTAAAAAATGCGTAAACAGCAATTACCAATATTATCATAGAGCATCCTCTAAAGCATTACTCAGTAAGCAGGTGTACTTTAAATTAAAAAAAAATTCAGTACTAAATTTTCCAGCCTGAATTTAAGGTATCGCAAAATTAAGGGAACACATATTTCATTTGATTAGCAGACTTTAAAATGTTCTGCTTGTTTTAGTTTAACTCGGTTATATGTTATAATCTCTGTTTGTTTTGGGTTTTATTTATTTAACATGGTGATTAGTGGTAGCTTCAGGTCTGGAAGATTGTTTAACTTGTTTCTGCTCATTTTTCGTTTTAATGTAACTCTTTGCATTTCAAAAACTGTATTGTGGAAAAAGTTTTTATTATCATTTCTGTTCGTTTTTTATTAATTTATTCTAAAAAGTAAAATAATGCTTTATTTGTTTGTGTCTTTCAAACACTTAGTGGTCACGATCAGTATATAAGGAGTAGTACGGCTCAATAGTAACTGAAACTCAGAGAAATACATTAACTAGAAATTCTCAGTCTTGATAATAATTGAGACACCACAAATTTGAACGTCTTTTCCTCTTCAAAGAAAATCAATTTATCAAGTTTAATTTTACGCATCAACCATCGATAGTTACCATCAAAAGTTGCACAGGAAAATCTTACTCGTTAAATTGGCGTAAATTGACAGGGTGACCTATATGAGGTCTAGTACAGCTTTTTACATTGTGAAAAAGTCTAAAATGAAACCAAATTTGATTTTCAAAGACCTGCTTTCATTTTGAATTTAGGGATAGAAAATGTTAAAAATGTGCAATATTTGATGTTTGAATGATGCAAAATGGCATAAAATGATGTAAATTAAATGGATGAGTTAAATAGAGCAGAAACCCCATTTACTATACTACTAGAAATCCAATGAGACCCCTCCGAAGTTTATACGATCACCCTTTCTATATGTACTCTATATGTGCCCAGGGCATAACTTACAACCCTTGTCCTAAGGGCTTTGGGTTGTTTTTTTGTCACCTTCAAATAAATAATTTCCAGACCTTTCATTTACATTGAAAAAACTGGCTATCTAAAAATTATGTGTTGGATTTGTTTGGGGTATTTGCTCTCCAATTACTTTTGACTATTTAAAAGGGTACTAGCCCTTTGAACGTCCAATGGAAAGAGCTCTTTTTGAAGTTTCTACGATAACAAAATTACCGTTTCATAATTAGCCATATGAAATAATTCAAAAGAAAAACGGAAGTGAGGAATACTGGAACTTAGAGGAAAACACAGAGTTTGATTTTATTTTAGCTTTCCAAAACTATCCAATTTTATCAGACACATACAGGAAAATACGAAGTGGGAGAAGGAGAGGGGTATTCCACTCTCTAATTACTCTGAACCTTAAAAAGAGAAATAGAACTTCTGATTACAAATCCAATGAATCCCTATCGAATTTTACAAGGTCTTCCTTTCTATATATATATTTTATATATTACCAAGGTATAATCTACAAAAATTATAAATTTTCTTAGTATAATTCTTCCCAGTTAACTCTAGGGGCTCTGAGTGGTCGTCGTCCTTAAAGACATAATTTCTGGGCCTTTCATTTAGGCTGAACAAAATGGGTAATTTAAAATTTTTATTACATGTGTCAGGGAAAATGGTAAGCCTAAGAGGAGTATTAGTTATCCTCTAATCACCTTTGAATATCAAAAAGGGCACTTACCCTTTCAATTTCCAATCGAATGAACCTCCAATTTATTTAGCAATGACAGAACTTTTAAAGTTTAGGAGGTACATCTGATAACATTTCTCTACCTCAATCCCAAGTCCGAAAAAAAAATGATAAGCCCAGCCGAAATCACGAACAGAAATGGGTACAAACAATAGATGACAGCACTTTCAGACCCGTGGGAAACTGTTGCTTTTTCGCATCCGTCAATTTTTCTGTTTGTCAATCAAAGGAGATATACTGGCTGTGGGGCTGGGTAACTGCTGCATATATTTAACACTTTTAGATTTTAGTCCATCTTCAATTTGAAAGTGGTGCCTTCCTGCTTGCCTGCTAGAACGGAGCTTTCCACTTGAAAGCAGAAACAAGGTTTGATGAACCAAAGCTTGGCTGAAAAAACTTCCGATACTCCTCTCCGACATAGTCTATATAACTCCAATTCACTTCGCACACCACAGTCTCTGGCTCGTGGACAAGCAAAAACCATCCTTTTTGGCCCCAGGCAAGAGTTCTGCTGAGCTCTCCAAAATGTAATGTCATACTCATCAATCCGGCCTGAGGTCCACACGTTCCGTAAAAACCGCACATGTTAAACCCTTACCAGTTTCCAGGAATAAACCGAGATCGGCAGCATAGGAAAAAAAAAACGTGATGAAACCAAAGTGTTGCTCTTGCAACACAATTACATTATCATATTCCGAGTGTCAGAAAACCCTATTGTAGAAGTTTCAAACTCCTATCTACAATAATGAGGAATACAAAATAGCTATTCAAAAATTTTGATCAGATAATCTTCAGTAAAAAAGAGACATAAAATAGGGGGGAAAGCTAGCTGCCCTACAAACTATCAAACAGTTCGTGGTAATAAACTGTAGTAAGGAGCGACCCGGCTCAATAGTAACCGAAACTCTAATAAACGAAATTTTGATACCAATATTTACATCAAAAGAATTGTATTTTTATGCTTATTTTAAATACATAAGTTTCATCAAGTTTAGTCTTACCCATAAAAAGTTACGAGCCTAAGAAAATTTTCCTTATTTTAGCAAATAGGGAAAAACACCCCCTAAAAGTCACTGAATCTTAACGAAAATCTCACCTTTAGATTTAGAAAATCAGAAAATCTTACTGTAGAAGTTTCAAGCTCCTATCTGCAAAAATGTGGAATTTTGTATTTTTTTTTTCCAGAAGACAGATCACAGATGCGTGTTTGTTTGTTTATTTTTTTCAGGGGTGATCATATCGACCCAGTGGTCCGATAATGTCGGGAGAGAGCTCAATCTAACGGAAATTAAAAGTTTTAGTGCCCTTTTTAAAACACCGAAAACATTGGACCCTAGCCCCCTCCCACGCTAATTTTTTTACCAAAGTCACCGGATCAAAATTCTGAGATAGCCATTTTGTTAAACATAGTCAAAAATCTAATAATTATGTCTTTCTAGACGACTTAATCCCCCAAAGTCCCCGAGGGAGGGGCTGCAAGTTACAACCTTTGACCATTGTTTACATAATACTAAGGGTTATTGGGAAGTGTACAGACGTTTTCAGAGGAATTTTTTGTGTTAAGTTTTGTATGTGTGTCGGATAAGGGGGTCACCTAAGAGGATCCTTCCATGGAGGAATTTAATATGAGGGAAGAGAATTTCTAGTATTATTAAAAAAAGAGAAAATAAATAAAAAAATTCAGCTGGAAGCAAGGAACCACATTAAAACCTAAATAGGACAGAGATTACTACATATATAATGGTGTTCGTCTCCCCCACAATACCCAGCTCTTTAAGCTAAAGTTTCTTACTGTTTTAAAAAGTAGAGTTTCTAGAAAGAGTCAAACGTTAGCGTAAAGAGTGAGGTGTTGAGGAGGGGACTACCCCTTTCAAATGCGGAATAATTTTAGTTCGTTTTAAGCTCTAAAGTTACTCCTTACATGCAATTAAATAAAAAAACAAGTTTTTTTAAATGAAAGTAATGAGTAACATTAAAACTTAAGACGAACAGAAATTACTAAGTATATGAAAGGGGCTTTTCCTCTTCAACGCCCCGCTCTTTACGCTAAAGTTTGACTCTTTCTCTTAACTCTATTTTTTAAAACAGTAAGACAGAAAAAACATTCCGCCAATGAAAAGGGAAAAATAACAATGAAATGGGAGATTATTTTGCAAGCCCCCTGCATCACTTTCCCGCAGATTGCACACCAAACTCAGCCATCTTTAAGCATGAAGACCCAAAAAAAGCCTCCCATTCCCTAGAGATACATCTTTATAAAATTGAATATAAATGATACATCTTATTTGTCTGATACAAGGATGATCAGCTTTGATGCTTCAAAAAACTAATTCAAAAACAAATGCTTCAAAAACAAAGAACCAGATGAAAGGTGCTACGAGAGCACCCAAGTTTAATTTTCAAAAATGAAATATGAGCCTGAAAGGAAAATCAACGAGATTTGTCGTTTGGGGATTAATTTCTCTATCGATCTTTCTTGGATTTGACAATTATTTTAGTTGAATTTTTTTCCTAATATATTTTTTTTCTTAATTATTTACAAGAAGTTGTTTTACTCTATAAAATTACAATAAAATTACGCTTTATTTAAAAGCGCTAATCATTTTTTCTCTTTTTTAGAACCCATCCCTATTTTTTCTCTTCCCTATTTTTTTTTGTTTTCATGCTATCTCTGTATTTTTCGTTACTTATGAAAAGTCTTTGCGACTTTCAATACTTTTTTGTCATTAGTTAAAAAAACAGTGTTTTGACGTACATGGATATAAAAATGATATCTAGAGTTTTGACTAGTTCGTCAATAGTTTAGAAACCAGTTTTGTAATAACTATATTTTTATGTAATAGCTATATCTTGATTTTTTGCTTCTTTTTAGTATTATTTGGAAACCAGTTTTTATATATATTAAGTTTTCTGTATTAGTTTTTACTATTCAGGTTCTAAGAAATGATTTAAACGAATGTAAAATCCAATAAAAGTATTAAGTTTCCAGCTTGTGATCTATTGTTCGGGAACCTTTCTTTGACAAAATACTATCGCAATATCAAAGAAGATTTAAAAACAATAGAGTAAATGTGAACTTCTTGAGGATTAGTCCATCCCCTGCCCCACCTGTACAGTGAACCAAAAGCAATTATAATTGACGCTCAAAAATTTATTCTTATATATTATATTAAAACAAAATTAACAGACTCTAATTAATTACTTAATAAATTATTTCTAATAAATTTAGTGACTCTTTAAGTGCAAATGCAAATTTAAACTCCCTTTGAAGACAAGAACATAATTTTCACTTTTATGAAGAAAGTACATATTTTATTCCTATGTTCACGGCTTCAGGTCCTTAAAGGTATTTTATATACAACTAATCGATTCTCTGGTTTTGAATCCCTGAGGTTTTAAATGTCTATTCTAAATTCTTCTGATGTAGTCACAAGAAGAATATTTTTGAAAAACGTCCCCATAAAAATCGTTCCAGATAGAAGTGCAAAGTCGGATGCAGCTCGTCCTAAAATTCTCGGTTCTTAGAATTCCTTATTTAGATAATTGGATCGATCTCTTTACCTTAGGGTCTGCCATGATTGGATAAGGGTAGGGAAATTTGAGAGAGCTCATTTGAGGGAGGAGAATTCATGTAGTCTTAGAAAAAAGTCCTCGACGCTACAACAAACCTTTCATTTAGAGGGTAGAGAGAGTTATGTGTTGGATAAACATCAGCTACCCAGTGGGCAACAAACAGATCTGAACTTTGGGGATCATTACTTGCAATTACTTCCAATTCCTTGAATGGTTTAAGTGTCCCTTTTAGTTCTGTCATCTTCGATAAATCCACAAATCTGAATTGTCTTAAGAAACTGTACAATTTTGTGCCAAGAAGCCTATCTGCCGCCTCTACTGCTCCAACTTGACGCGTTTTAACTGAGTTTAATAGAAAAGACATTGCTCGTGGGCCCAGACCTTTGTACGCATTATTCAATTCTTCCCACATCTCATCAATTTCTGACTTCTCACCTTTCGTCATGTAGTCTGTTATATAGTATGGCAACTTGGTGCCGATATTGCCAATATATTGAACATTTACATTTGTCAAATTGGCCAATAACAATGAGGGATTGTAATCATTGATGTACCTCTCCTTATCTGTACGAGCAACGTCATAGATCCTCTTTCTTGGTTTTTGGCGGTTTGTCCCATGAGCCAAACAATCAATCACATCATGGACTTCATTTTGTGTTTTAGAAGGGCGAGGAAAGCCGAATCTGCAATAACTAATCTATTTGCCTGAATCTCTTTTGAATTTCTGTTGGCAGTATTTGTTGCAGCGGTGCATCTGGTTATCGACAACGAGTTTGTGCAGGGTTGGACTCAATAGTTTATCAGGAAATTGGCATGTGATAATGCTATCAATGTACCTTGTAACTTCATCCAGTGATGATTTTCCAATGACTGGTGCATCTTCTGCCAAGAGAATGCAATGCACATGTGGAGCACCTCTCGTTTGGTATTCAATTCGCCAAAAGTAATCCTTGATTTACCAAAGACAGGATTCATCTTTGCACAGATAAGGTTGTTGAATATGACCCTCCATTTTTTGTGAAAATGTATAGCCACTGTTTTATGAATTCTGGAGAATACCATTCTGCGCAAGAGGCTGTAATAAATAACGTTAGTGGCCCTTCTTGCTCTATCATAGACTTGACTTTTCCCGCCAAAGCAGGAAAATAATGTCGAGATCCACTCACTTTTGACTGGACTGAAAAAATTGACGTTTCCATTTCACCGTCCCTGTGTCGAACTTGATCCAGAAAATCTTTTGCAGTTTGATTAGGCCTGACAGTCCTAATCATATGTGCAACACTGTTACAAAAGTAAGACAACTCTTCATGTTGAAAGTTGTGAAATAGATAGTTTTTATCTAAACGAAACTGCGGGTGTCTACTAAGAAGACGCCCTTTGATGTAGGCTGCATTTCACATCGAAAACTGACAGGCCATGTCCCGTATATGGTTTTTGCCATCAGGGAAGAGATTTGGAAATGCTTTGATGTCCAATTCTTCTTGAAAGAGATCCCCCCCCTCAACCATGTAATCTTTTCAATTGAAATTGGTCATTCTCAATGTTTTCATTGTTCTTAAAGTCATCTATAAAGTCTTTTGGTACTGACGAGTCAAGTGGTTGTATAGAGAAATGCTCTACTAAGTGTGATTTGGCATCATTTGTAAGTTTTTCTAATATTGCCCCCTCTGGTATTTCATAAGTTTGCTCGTGTCCCTTTTCTTTTTCTAATAAACGACTCTCAAGAGTCTCTTGCAACTCGTCTAGTGTGTACGTTCTTATGTTCCTGTACACAATATTGTTTTCTTTCAACCGAATTAGTGCTTTGTGTATTTTCCTTAAATCAATAAGTGCTGCCCAAACATTCTTATTATAGGTGGGTTGACCGTTGACAAGTATCAGAAAGCTGTCAATATTGAGCAACTTGTCTGGTTGTACATCCGCATTTGCTTGAACATCCACGGGTAGATATACAATTCTTCCTTTAAGAGCCTCTTTCAATTCGTTTGCAGTTCTCTTTGATCCCATGACTTGTCCAAGTCTAACAACAGTTAGACATGGCGTGACAAATTTTATCATTGCCACTTCAAATTTATTCAAATTCATGATGCAATCTGGAGTTGCTTGGACGTTAAGGTTATATCCAACAGAACGTACATTTTCTTTATTTGAGACCATTTTTCCTGCACAATATTCACACAGCTTAAATGTTTCCAATAAGTACTCCATCCAGTTAAGTGACATTTGGAGATCATCTCTCTCTTCTTTAGGTACATACATATAAGTCTCTTCTTGAAGAATTTGGGTCATATAATCAAAGCCCTTTCGCTTCGAAAAAGAGCTAAGAACTTTTACCTCATTTGGCAGTTTTAACTGTTCGCAACAATCACAAGGTACTGATGGGTATTCGTCTCTTATTTCAGCTACTTTCATAAGATTTTTCCCAAGGATATTCATAATTTTCGATTCTTCTGTAGATACCAGAGGACGCCAAAAAAACTACCCCTCTCCGCCTGAAAAAAAGGAAAATACCTTCAACTTTGGTTGGTTGGTCTCCAATTCCTATTAAGTTTAAAAAAGGACTAGAACTCTCTCAAGTTCTGATCTAATGATGACACTTCAAAGTTTCTGTTACCTTGAGGTGGAGGTTTGGATGAGGAAAGGGCATTCTTTATCCTGTAACGAATAAATTATGCGCATTTTGGGGTTTAATGTTACTCTTAACTTTCATAATAACAGCGTAGACCAAAAATACTCCCAGAAATCATGAGGGAGTGGATTAAATCATCACAGTTTTGATGCTTTTTTTAAGTTTTCCCTATAGCCTCCCCCCTCCTCCCAAAAAAGCCTTTCCCAGAAAATATACTTTTTCTGGCTTTTCGCTGGAAACTTTTTCAAGGAGGAGGGGATTACTGGCATGATTTTAATAACAACCAGATGTGTTTTTCAAGTGAAAGTTCGCTAATAAAAGTTTTTCACCCGAGATTGTCCCCGAACAATTTTCTGGTTAGAATTTTCAGCTAGAATGAAATTATTTGAGATATTTTCCCTGGAGGAAATTGTTTTTACGTGTAAGGAATTCTGTATGGAGGGGAGTCAGATTTCCTGGTATTATTTAAAAATGGCTTTCCTCGCCCTTCTAAAACACAAAATGAAGTCCATGATGTGATTGATTGTTTGGCTCATGGGACAAACCGCCAAAAACCAAGAAAGAGGATCTATGACGTTGCTCGTACAGATAAGGAGAGGTACATCAATGATTACAATCCCTCATTGTTATTGGCCAATTTGTCAAATGTAAATGTTCAATATATTGGCAATATCGGCACCAAGTTGCCATACTATATAACAGACTACATGACGAAAGGTGAGAAGTCAGAAATTGATGAGATGTGGGAAGAATTGAATAATGCGTACAAAGGTCTGGGCCCACGAGCAATGTCTTTTCTATTAAACTCAGTTAAAACGCGTCAAGTTGGAGCAGTAGAGGCGGCAGATAGGCTTCTTGGCACAAAATTGTACAGTTTCTTAAGACAATTCAGATTTGTGGATTTATCGAAGATGACAGAACTAAAAAGGACACTTAAACCATTCAAGGAATTGGAAGTAATTGCAAGTAATGATCCCCAAAGTTCAGATCTGTTTGTTGCCCACTGGGTAGCTGATGTTTATCCAAATAGGCAAGAGCATATGGAACACAAGAGTCTATATGAGCTGCTGTCTTGGCATGAACGCGAGCGACGGAGCAATTATGAAAAAATGTTACTGAAAACAGGTTCGTTTTTTTTAAGACGACGCACTCAAAAACCATATATCATACAGCACAAAAAGGCCAATCCTTTGGAATCCGAGGAGAAGAAAGAACAGTACTATGGTATGCTTTTGAAATTGTTCAAGCCATGGAGAAATGAACGCGATATTCAGGTTCATGACTTCAACAACTTTGAAATATATTGCATTGAAAGTGAAAAATATCCAGCCATGGTAGCTTATCATGAGAAACTTTTAAATAAAACCACATGCGATGCCGAATTTGAGACAAGAGTACACCAGCGAGCCACGGAAATTCAGGTTACTGAAATGAATGAATTAACTGATGGGCAACATGAGATCGATGATCCAAATAACGCTATACAAGGAGAAATTATTGATAGAGCAGCTGAAGCTATGGAAGATTTAGTCAATGCGAATAGACAGCTACTAGAGTCAATCACAAGTGAAGAGTTGTCAAATGACTTCAATTCCCTTAATTTAGATCATAAGACAATTGTAGACAGAATTATAGGCAACCTAAAGAATGGCAGCAATGATAAGAATATCAGACTGATAGTGTCTGGCTTTGGGGGAACTGGGAAGTCACGAGTAATTAGTGTACTTAGAAGGTTCATTTGTCAGGAGTTCGTGAGGGAGGAATGTCCAGTTGTTGTTATGGCCCCAAATGGACTTGGTGCTCATAGTATAATGGGTGTTACCATTCATCGATGCTTAAGTCTGCCAGTTGACCAGCAGACAACTGCAAAGTATTCATCGTTATCCATTGAACAAATGCTGACATTAAGAAAAACCCTTGGACGAACTCGACTTTTCATTATTGATGAAATAAGTATGGTCTCGTCTCTTATGCTGATGTATATTCATTTGCGCTTGACGGAAATTAAATCTACTAATTTACCAATGGAAAATGCCAACTTTGTTTTCCTTGGAGATTTTCTTCAATTGAGGCCTGTGTCGGCAAGTCCACCGTTTATTAATCTTACTCGTCTAGAAATCCAGAGAAATCCAGAAATCCAGAAATCCATAGACTTGGATATATGTGATCCTTTAATCTATGGCATGAATTTGAGTATGATGAACTGACAATCAACATGAGGCACAAAAATGACAAGCCATATGCGGACACACTTGCAAACATAAGGCTTGGAAAAAGTGAAGAACCGCATCTCCAGTGTCTTTCTACACAGAAATTTGGATGCATGTCACGAGCCACCTCAGAAGAAATTACCAAATTATATTGTCATTTGTGTAAAGAAGGGAAAGTGCCGGTTATTTTGATGCCCACAAACGACGACTGTAGGCTAATAAACAACACACTGCTAAAGGAAACGAGCTCGAAACATGTTACACTGACTGCCATTGATTGTCTTTCTTCGGTGGTCAGAAATAAAAGAATTGAAGAAGAAGCAGCAAAAAGTGTTTCAAGCTTTGCAGATGACTGCAAACGAACAGCTGGTGCATTAACAACATTGATACTATCAATTGGTGCACGAGTAATGCTTCAAAGAAACATTGCAGTGGATAAAGGCTTAGTAAACGGATCCATGAGTTACGTCAAAGAGTTTAAAAGTATACCATCTGGTGCAATAGTTAATGTTTTGGTACAATTTGATGGTCAAGATCAGTTGAAAAGCATAGGTCGTGCTACAGTTCGATTTGAAGCGCTCAAAGAGGTTTATTATACTAGAAAACAGTTTCCATTGCAACTAGCATTTGCAATTACTATTCACAAGTCTCAAAGCCTCAGCTTGGAATTTGCTATCGTCGATGCAGGAAGTCGTTGCTTTGGACCGGGGATGATTTATGTTGCATTATCCAGCGTTACCACTAGTGCAGGGCTGCATTTGTGGAACTTGATCCAAGCAAAATTATTGCTGACGTGGAAGCAATCTCAGAGTATAATCGTCTTAGGAGTTAATTTAGACCTGACCTTCCATTATTGAGAATCACCGAAACACCCACAACTAATTTGAATGAGGACGTCATGGAAATAGGTAGCATAGGAGATATTTATCCGAAAAGGAAGAAAAATGTCGAACATACAATCATTGGAAAAGGGGAAAAAAGAAAGCCAGCAATAGAAGATTCGTTTCCAAATAGGACGAAAAGCCGAAAAACAATGTCTATAACAAATGAAGTAAGATCAAACGCTACGATATTGCCAACGAAAGGTGATAGCGTTATCCTAAGTATTAAAGGCAACAAGAAAAAATTTAACCAAAAGCAGCTCTACCAAAGGGGTATTGGTGCAGGAAGAAAAGGTTTCCAAAACAGATATGGTGTTTCATGCTATGCAAACTCTGCAGTTCAGTGCGTTTTCAGCTTACACAGAATACTTCTTGATATGCTGCAGAATTCACAAGGCAACGGTCCAGCTAAGATCATTGCTGCGGACTGTGTATGGGTTTGCTGAGGACGAACAGCAGTGACTCTACGAGTTTTGGGAAGCTTTGTTTAGAAGTATGGATGAAGAAAACTCGGAAACAAACTCAACAACTACCCTCAGTCCTCTTAGTAGACTATTTCAGTTCAAGAATCGTAAGGTTTTCGCTTGTCACCGCTGTAACTGGAGCCAAATAGATGATAATATGACAAATGGAAAAGTGTGCTATTTTCCAGTTCCAGGAGTTCTGAATCCCGATGCACCCACTCATGAAGAGGTTGTTGAGACATCGAACATTCAACTTAGTGAAGTGTTAAGTACATATCCTGTTGGAAAATTTTGCCCAAATGAACATCAACTAACATCACACACAGTTTTTACTGAACTGCCGCAGTTTCTTGCGATTAACTTGGACAGGAGTGCAATGGCACATAAAATTACAAGAAGAATAATTGGTTTTGAGCCAGATCACATTTTGTTGAAAAGCACAATGAGTGAGGTCATATCAGACGTTAGCTGCAATGATATCGTCGTATCTATGGAGCGATATAGAGCAATTGCCATCGTTGTTCATACAGGTATTAATTTCAACTCTGGTCACTATTACATTTAAAGGCAAATCATGGAAGTTACATGGTGTCTCTGCGATGATTCAAATGTGAAATATGATGGAAAAGCAAACAATGGACTGGTCAGGTATGACTTTTGCTGTTTTTCAATGATGTAGCTAATCTTTTTTTGTCTATGTTTTAATCTAAATTATACATAAATGAAATATAACATAAAGGATCATATTTTAAAGTGATTTTTAACTTCTTTTTTTTCAAATTTGGAATTAAAGTACACTTAAGGTAATTCTAGCTTTTGCACTAAATAATAATATCTCAGAAGTATTCACCTGCTTCTAGAGATCACTCATAGAAAATTATTATTTTTTTAAATCAGTAGGGAATTTATATTGATTTTTAAGACAATGTGGTAGTATAAACTAAAGACTGAAGTGACATTTTTACATGAATGAACTTTACATTGGTTTAAAATGAGAATGCTGGTTGGTTAGATACACTAGAAGCTGAAATCATAGCTGATAGTGAACCAAAGGTAGACCAGCATGCCAGGAAAACTTGACGTAGAAGCCTTGTACCTGGGCACCACGACTAAGACTGCTGGCTGGCTACATATACTTGAAGCTACAATCTTAGCTGATGGTGAACCAAAGGCACGCCAGCACACCTTAAAAACTTTGTGCGGTAGCCCTGTGTCTTGGGCACCACATTATGGATTTGACCCGGGTTAGCCTGGATAACAAATTCATACTTTTTTCTCCCCCGGTGCATCTTAATTCATTCCATTTCGAATTTTAATTTGGAAATTGTAATGAAATTAGGATCACCATCAGCGGTGCCTCCTCGTTGGCGGGGGAGAGGCAACAGAATGGAGTTGAACATATTATTCATCAGTCACAAGCACGTGCGTGTATGTTCTCCAGTGATTTCACGTGGAATTACACTTTTTTAAATAATAGATAAATTCTGAATTCGCTACACAAATATCGAAAATAATGGAGAAAATATGGGCATTCACATGAAAATTGAGAATTTTCATATTCAGAGTGAATGGCCGCGTCAACCTGCGAAACTTGGTTCTCTAACACGTTTCTAATGTGTTAGTCTTTTCAATTTTTTTTTTTAAGAGGCCTAAGTCAATAATTTTAAATAAAATTATGATTTTTTAAATGGGGATGTTGTAAAGCATTGAATAGTTGTGAAAATTTTCACAACAAAATGTTGTGAAAACAATATTTACTCCTTTACATTATTTGGGAATGTTACGAATTCATCAACGAAAGTGTTCAACTCCATTCTGGCAAAGTTCGCTGAATTAAACTGATTTCTTAGTTGTTTATAAACTGACCTCTACTTCTAGGGTGCAACTTCGATTTGGCTAACACATGATGACTGCAGTTTACTTAATAATGGCCAACTGAGGTCAACTGTTGAGATATCCGGGGCCCAAAGATTACTCAAACATAATTTGGAAATCATAATTTTAAATATAGCCTTATTGCCATTCTCATCTGTGCACACTTAATTATACATATTGTTTGTTTTGTTTTTTAAGCTGAAAAAATAAAACCTATTAATTAAAATGTATCTAAGGAAACAACCAATGCGTTACTGTAGAATAGTAAATATTATTGTTTTACACTTCTTTTTTTACCTTTTCAACTTTGTGCATATAGTTGAAACTATTTTCAACGCTTTCTGTACTATAAAAGAATGTTTCTTTTAATTTGAAGTTTGATAATGGTACTTTAAACTTTTTTCTGTACTTTAAATTAACTTAATAAAATTAACTTTAATTGACCCTTATGCTTCAGTAGTTACTCCCAACGAAATGGACATTAAAAATAACATTGAAAATTTTCAAACTCATATGGAACTGCCGTCCCAACCAACGAAACTTTGTTTTCTGACATGTTTCTAGTGTTTTAGTCTTTTCAAATGTTTTTTTTTAAGGCCAGAGTCAATGATTCTAAAGGAATTTATGATTTTTTCAATAGGGAAATTGTAAAGCATTGAATATAATCAAACAGTTCGTGGTAACGAACTGTTTGATAGCTACATGAATAGATACATCAAAAAATTGCATTTTAATGCTGATTTCAAATATATAACTTTCATAAAGATTAGTCTGACCTATCAAAAGTTACGAGCCTGAAAAAAATTGCTTCATTTTAGAAATTAGGGAAAAACACCCCCTAAAAGTCATACAATCTTAACGAAAATCACACCATCAGACTCAGCGTATCAGAGAACCATATTGTAGAGGTATCAAGCTCCAATCTACAAAAATGTGGAATTTCGCATTTTTTGCCAGAAGACAAATCACGGATGCGTGTTTATTTGTTTTTATTTGTTTTTTTTTTCCAGGGGTGATCGTATCGACCCAGTCGTCCTAAAATATCGCGGGAGGACTCATTCTAACGGAAATTAAAAGTTTTAGTGCCCCTTTTAAGTGACCAAAATAATTGGAGGTCACCTAGGCCCCCTCCCACGCTCATTTTTTCCCAAAAGTCACCGGATCAAAATTCTGAGATAGCCATTTTAATCATCATAGTAAAAAAACCTAATAACTATGTCTTTGTGACGACTTACTACCCCGCAGTCACCCTGGGAGGGGTTGGAAGTTACAAACTTTGACCTGTGTTTACACATAGTAATGGTTACTAGGAAGTGTACGGACGTTTTCAGGGGGATTTGTTTTGGTTTGGGAGGGAGAGTTGAGGTGGGAGGGGGGGGGTTTCGTGGGAGGATATTTCCATGGAAAAACTTCTCATGGGGGAAGAGACTTTCAATGAAGGGGGCGCAGGATTTTTTGAATTATTTAAAAAAACAAGAAAAAAAAATATGAGAAGTTTTTTCTACTGAAAGTGAGGAGCAGCATTAAAACTTAAAATGAGGAGAAATTATTGCACATTTGAGGGCTTTACCTACTCGTAACACCTCGCTCTTTACGCGAAAGTATTTTTAGTAATTTCAACTACTTATTCTACGGCCTTTGTGATTAAAGGGTCATTCTCAAGGAATTGGGACAGAATTTAAGCTTTAGTGCAAAAAGCGAGGTATCGACGAGGGGTGAACTCCCTCATATACGCAATAAAAATATACGAATATAGAAGTTCGTTACGTAAGTTAATTCGTAAATTACGTATATTTTTTACTAATGAAAATGTTCGTAAAACAATTAAAAGTTCTAGTTGCCTTTTTAAGTAATCAAAAAATTAGAGGGCAGCTAGGCTTCAAACCTCTCCTTTTTTCTCAAAATCTTCCGATTAAAACTATGAGAAAGCCATTTAGCCAAAAAAAAATTAATATGCAAATTTCGTTTTGATTATTTATGTGTAGAGAGCCAAGATCAAAACATGCATGAATTAAAAAACGTCCAGAAATTAAATAAAATCAACAAGTTTTTTTAAATGAAAGTAAGGAGCGACATTAAAACTTAAAACGAACAGAAATTACCCCGTCCATGAAAGGGGCTTTTCTTCCTCAACGCCCCGCTATTTACGCTAATGTTTTTTCCTTTTTCAAAAAGTAGAGCAAAGAGAAAGAGTCAAACTTTAGCGTAGAGAGCGGGGTGTTGAGAAAGAAAAGCTCCTTTCATATACGGAGTAATTTCTGTTCGTTTTAAGTTTTAATGTCGCTCCTTGCTTTCATTTAAAAAACTTGTTTTTTTTATTTAGTTTGGATCAAGAAGCAGTTTTATTATTGTTTATTATATACATAAACAAGCTGACAATTGAGGCAGTAAATACTATGAAGCTGATCTCATTCAAATTAAGCTTTATCCTATAAATCTTTATTTTAAAAGCTACACATCAAAAACTACTATAGAAAAATATATTAATAAGCTTGAGGTAAACAGCTGTAGTTACGGATCAATGCAGCTTAATAACTACTCATTTAAAAGAAACAGATAATTTATGACAATAGATACATCAAAAGAATTGAATTTTAAGGCCTATTCAAAATGTATGAAAATACGTCAAGTTTGATAAAACCTATTAAACGATATGAGCCTAAGAAAATGTCACCAATTTTAGAAAAAGAAAGGGCGAAATCACCAAAATATCAAGCGATCTTAATAAAAATCTTACTTCACCAAAGAAAAAAACACGAATATTTGTTCATCTGTTTTGTTTTGAAGGATGATTGTATCGAACCAGTAATGCAAAAAGATTGGAATAGGGATCATTTGATCTCAAATTAAAAGTCCGAGGGCACTTCTAAGTTAAAAAAATATTGGAGGAAAGCTAAGACTCCTCCCCTGCCCTTTTCCCTCTAAGATACCCAATTAAATTTTGAGATAGTCCTCTACAGGCTCTAACCATCATCAAGCCTCCAACTTCTTGGCTGGATTGAACTTTTGAGATATTTATAGTGATAAACCTGGAAAAGTGCTATAAGAAATACGCTGTAACTCTAAGCAACCCGATAATACCATCAAATAAAAAATAAATTTGTTTTTCAACTTAACGTAAGGAGCAACAATAAAACTTAAAATTAATAAAAATTATCACCTATATTAGGGGGGTCGTTCTTTCCTCAATAGCTCGCTCTTGACGCTAAATTATTTTTTTTTGTAATTATTTAAGAATGAATCTTGAAACACAATCACTATTATTAATATATATATATATATATATATATATATATATATATAATATATATATATATATATATATAGATATATATATATATATATATATATATATATATATATATATATATATATTATATATATATATATATATACATATATATATATATATATATATATTATATATATATATATATATATATATATATATATATATATATATATATATATATATATATTTCGATAGATAGCGTAAAGAGGTAGGAATTATAGAGGAATTGGCGCCAAGAAAAGGTGGAATAATTTATTTTTGTTTTTAGTTTTATTGTTGCTCCTTACTTTCGTTGAAAAACTTGTTTTTCTTATTTGATTTCTTATCAATTTTAAATAATGCCAGAAAAGCTCCATCATCTATTTGCAAATCCTCCTCCCCCAAAAAAATCCTGTATGGAAAATTCCCACTGAATAATTTCATCTTCGCTGATATTTCCTCCAAAAAATTTCTTCAGAAACTTCCACCAGAGTAATTGTCCTTACCATATTTTCTATTGAAAAGCGGCTTTTTTTTATCCAATTTCCGATCGTTTCTCAAGCCTTGCCGGAAATTCTCTCTCCATGGAAAATTTTAACAGACCCCCCCCCCTCTCCCCATCTTAATGATAAGTTTCTTGTGTGAAAAATTAACCCATAGAGATTATCTTCCAGGGAAAATTTCCCAGCGGAAAATTTTCAAACAATTCCAACTGCACTGAAAATTTATCCTTTACAATTTTGTGGTAACATCTCCGTATTTAAGACTGAGTTTCCAAGAAGAAACTAAAACAAATAAAAAGAACTCCATATAGGAATTCTGAAAAATTTTATCTGTGTAAAGTTCCCCTGGAAAGATCATCCCTGGAAACAGCTCTCCCCAGATAAAATTGTCCCAGTGGAAAATCCCCCCTGTAGATATTCCTCCTCCCCGAAAAGTGTCTGTGTAGATTCTAATGGAAAACACTTTACATAAACAATATGCAAACTCCACATCTTAAGCAATGATTATTCTTTAACAGAAGATTTACTTGGAAATCAAACCCCATTATAGTTTTAAAGGACAGAATTTATTATCATGTCAACTAATACTTTTTAGTTTCTTGTTAAAAATGGTTACTTAATCAAAAAAGTGCTATTTATTACTATTCATCTTAAAAATAGTTTTAAGACCTTCAAAACTGTGTCAAATTATTATGGTCTTTTTTGGAAGCATTCTCTTGGACTTATGACCAACTACAGTCTTAAGGGGACTGGTATACTTAGATTTATTATGAATTTTATACTTACTTGTTATCAAAGTATTCTAGTAGGATTTTCTTTTTCATTGAGGTGACATTACAGGGATCCCAAATTCAAAACTGAAAATTGAGAGCTATTGATATGCTTTAAAACTATGGTGTCAACATAAAGATATCTGGGGAGCGGTCAAATCAAAGCAATGATGATACAATATCTGAATAGGCTTTAAAAGGCACTAAAAGATTATTTTAAGTGGTAAAAAGGAATCACAACATATTATTAAAAGATTTCAAGCAACAATTTTCTGACAATTTCCCAGTGCCCAAATTTCCTTAAAACAAATATAGAAGGTCTCTTGGGGATAGATTTAAAACTAATCCCTTGTTCCTTGAGATTGCCAAAAAAATATTTTAAACTATATCTCTGACATCAAAGCACCTTTTGAAAATATAGACATCAACACAAAATTCTAGGACAAGACTCTAAAATTCTTAGTTCTAAGACAGAGAAACCCAGAAAAACTTTTTAAAATCTCCCTTTACTTGGTGCCGATAGAAGCAATGCCAATTGAAAACAAACAGAAATTAGCAAAAAATTCTTTTCCAATTTAGTCTTTCCGTATCAAGCAGTTCGTGGTAACGAGATCCGGCTCAATAGTAACCAAAACTCTAAAAAAACAGAATTTCGATCCCAATAGTTAAATCAAAAGAATTGCATTTTAATGCTGATTTTAGATATATACATTTCATCAAGTTTAGTCTTACCCATCAAAAGTTACATGCCTGAGAAAATCTGCCTTGTCTTAGAAAATAGTGGAAAACATATTCAGCGTATCACAGAATGCTACTGTATAAGTTCCAAGCTCCTATCTACAAAAATGTGTAGTTTTGTATTTTCTGTCAGAAGACTTATCAAGGATCTGGGTTTATTTGTTTTTTCCCTAAGGTGATCGTATATACCCAGCGGTCCTGGATTGTAGCGAGAGGGCGCATTCTTACGAAAATTAAAAGTTATAGCGTCCTCTTTAAGTGACCAAAAAAATTGGAGGGCACCTAGGCCTCCTTCCAAGCACATTTTTCCCCCAAAGTCACCAGATCAAAATTTTGAGATAGCCATTCGGTTCAACTTAGTCGAAAATCTAATAACTTTGTCTTTGGGGACGACTGACTTTATCCCCACGGTCCCCGGGGGAGGGATGCAAGTTACAAACTTTGATCATTGTTTACATATAGTAATGGTTATTATGAAGTTCAAAGACGTTTTCAGGGGGACTTTTTCGCGTCTGAGTCGGGATGGGTCGGGGGGAGGGGTTCTGTGGAAGTATCTTTCCATGGAGGAATTTATCACGAGGGAGGAGAATTTCCATGAAGAAATGAAGGGGCGCAGGATTTTCTAGCATTATTTAAAAAAAGACGATGAGAAAATAAATAAAAAAAATTTTCATCTGGAAGTAATGAATAGCATTAAAACTTAAAACGAACATAAAATATTACGTTTATAATGGGGTTTGTCTCCTCTACAATACCTTGCTCTTTACGCTAAAGTATTTTTGTCATTTGAACTATTTATTCTACGGCCTTTGTGATTCAGGGGTCATTCTTACAGACTTGGGATAAAATTCAAGCTTTAGTGTAAAGAGTGAGGTATTGACGAGGGGGCAAACCCCCTCATATACGTAATATAAATACACCAAAAAAGAAGTTCGTTATGTAAGTTAAATCGTAAGGTACGTATTTTTATTAGTAACAAAAACGTTCGTACAAAAGATTAAAAAAAATGTAAGTAGCATTTTTTGGTAACTGAAAATCGGAGGGCAACTAGACCTCCTCCCCCGCCATTTTTTTATCAAAATCGTCCAATCAAAACTATGAGAAAGCTATTTAGCAAAAAAAAAATAATATGCAAATTTCATTTTAATTATTTATATTCGGTCTGCCAGAATAAAAACATGCATTAATTCAAAAACATTCAGAAATTAACTAAAAACAAGTTTGGTGTTCTCCCCTCCCCATGCCTCGTTCTTTAGGCTAAAGTTTTCTCACTGTTTTAAAAGTAGAGTTGTGACAAAGAATCAAAATTTAGCGTAAAGAGCGGGGCGTTGCGGAGGGAAGAACTCCTTTTATTTAAGAAATAATTTCAGTTCGTTTTAAGTTTTAATGTCGTTTCTTACTGGCAGTTAAAAAAAAAACTTGTTTTTTATAATTTAATTTAGAAGAGCTTTCCCTATATGGTCTGGTTTCCATCTGCCCTATCAGTAGGATGGCATAGCCACTCATTAAGATGGGTAGTATGGGTTTACAAGAAGCGTAAAAAAGATATTAGGATTGGAGGAGAGAGAATGACTAGCCTTCGCAGCCTTGACTCTAAGATGACCTGAGACATAAACTATTGTTCAGATGACTTTTGCATCCGGATAAAATATGGACAGTTATCTCGGATATAAATATTTAAAACAGCCGCAAAGTGCCACTTTGACCAAGAATATAACGTTGATATTTGCCGTTCGGAATATGAAGTTCTAACAAGTTCAATTTAAAATACAAAGAACATCAAAATAACAGCGTTTTTTGTCCCCTAGATAAAAAGTAAAATTTACTAAGGTTTCGTCCAAGGTATTTTGGCTGGGAAAAGTATCATATGCAGTTAAAATAATTAAACATAAATTAAATTAAGTTCAAAGAGGAACTGGGGGCATTTAGGTGTGTAAAAGGGTCTTGGAATGATGAGGCATGATTATTAGTTTGAAGAGTAGAAATAAAAATTAAACAAATATAATCTTTATTTTTGAGAGGGGAAAATATGTGCCTATGCCTTATTAAATCATGTGATTCGTCAGTTCCTATTTTCTTGGGTAAAAGTTCATCCTTTATCATTGATTACTTCTGTAATTCTAGTGATCATACCTAAATCAATTTCACCAACAATTTTGTCATCCAGCATAATTTGAAATTTGGCAATATCGGATCTACTTTCAACATGGTAATAACTTTGTTAGATTCTCAAGAAAATCCTTAGATTTGAGAAAAAACATTTCGCATCTGCTGGAAATAACAAACCATTTTGCAAGAAGCCTGTGTGACGTAACTGTTAATGTTGACATGATAAATCAGTTGGAAACAAGAAAGTAATATTTTTAAAATAAACGTGAAAATGACAGTTGGTTAGTTAAATCACTTTGGAAAAAGATAAAAAGTCTCCCATTTGTAATTATATAAGCAGCAATTTACTGAGTAATTAATTATTATATTTAACATCAATTACGTACTTTTTTATGGTTCACAGGTGCAAATCAGCGTGCAAAACCTAATTTACTTTAATGTTGTCAAAATCCACTCCGTCAAAACTGATATAGAATTGGATACCTTATGTAGGACAAGAAAATCAAATGCCTCCTATAAAAATAGGACTCAGGAAAAGAAAATTAAAAAAATAAGCTCAGTATTGCATTGGTGACAAAAAAATATAATTCATATCGTCTGCTTTACAAAGAAGAAGCACTGAATTTGATGTTCGCTTACTACTGTCATGTTTCTCCTAAGGTTTAATTGTTATATCACTTAATTTCTGTTTATCCCTAGTTTAATTTCGCACGGCATTTATTATCCTGAGACTGAAAACCTACTTATAATGTTTTTAGTAATTTCAAGATCAAACAGCCGTATAAGAACTTCAGTTAACTTTTTCCTATATCTTTCAAGTGAAAACAGCTGAAAACATAACTTTGCTCTGGTACGCTTTATTCGTCACTTAAAATTGTCTCTAAGACTTTGAATTTTTTTTTCAAAAGAGTTTTCTCCCTAAGTTCATAGGATTTTTCCTTACATGCAGTCAACCCTTGTAATATCTGAAATAAATACCATCATTTTTATTTAGTTGGTAAAATTTTACTTTCGGACCTGGAACCTTTTCTCTCCGTAATATCCTTTTTATATAGAACTCTTATTTTTGTTCCACTTTGTATAGCTTTTCCTTCTTTGAAAATTGAGTCTTCTTTGAGTCTTGATATTAGTTGATATTATTTCTAAATCTATTTGTGACTCTACTTGCTCTAGCTTTAAGTAGTAAAATACTAAATTAATTTTAGAAATACATAATTTTCGAAAAGAGTCTGAACTTGTATCTTTTTGCGATGCATCAAGACTTGCTTTGTAATTTCACTTTTATATAGCTCGTGTAAATGGCTCTGAGCTATTGCTTAGCCTTGATAAAACTTGTTTGTTACCACATTGCAGTAATTTCCAGGTGTAGACTAATGTTATATTTTCCATGAACTTTGCAGCTAGCTAATTTTCGAAAAAAAATCAGAAGTTTCTAGCATATTCAGCTTGTTTTTTTTCAGTCTATTTTGGCATAAGGTCAAGACTTTGCTCATTTTCATTCTGAATAGGAACATGAGTTTTACTAAAACGGAGATAATATTTAAGTATTTTTAATAATGAGCAGGGAAATTTTTCTTACCACTTCAAAAGGGTTAAGTAGGTTTTACTTAGATCAATTTTACACCTAGTAATAAATTGAAAGGAATATGAGAGGGGGGCTTGTTACCTTATCGTATTTTTGGTCACTTAAAAAGGGTACTAAAACTGTTAATTTTTGTTTTTATATTCCCTTTGTCGATATTTCAAGACCAATGGCTCAACACAATTACTCCTTGAACCAAAGAATAGACAAGCATCCACAATCTTTCTTTTCGTAAACTGGACAAAATTTTGGGTTTTAACAGATGGGAGCTTGAAACAATGTTGCGTAGTTAAAAGACTCAAAAGTTTGAGTAAAATCTTTGTATCACTTGAAATAATTTTTAAGGCTTTTATTCCTATCTAAGGGCCCTTATTCTGGTATTGCATGATCACTGCTTTGATTTGGCCACCCTCTAGACATTTCCGTATTTAAACCATAATTTATGCACTTCTTTAGCTTTCGCTTTCTGTTTCAAATTTAGCCACCCCGTAATATCCCGCCATTGTAAAAGAGAAATTCCAAAAAGAATATTTGACAGCAAGTAAGTATAAGAATCACCATATATACCTAGATGACCCAGTCCCCTTTAGACACTTGTTTGTCATAAGTCTAAAGGAAAGTGTATACAAAAAAGATGATGATATTTCAACTTAATTTCAAAGGTATTAACACTATTTTAGGACGAATAGTAAAACTTAGAACGTTGTGATTAAGAAATCTTTAAAAAAGAAACTATAAGGGATTCGTTGACATGAAAAGTAATGATGTCCATTTAAACCATGATGAAGTGTGGTTTCCACACTTCATAGTGCTAAGTTAGGTTCGGTCAAATAGAACAGTCACTTTTTCAGCTTTCTGCTATGCAAAAACAATTGTTACACCTAGCACCAAATGTATTAAGTCAGTCTTTATTTTGAGTAATTTCGAAATCGGAAACCATTGATTCAGAAAAAAAACAGAAAAGGTTTTCCAACCCAACTCAGCAAATAGTTCTTTTTGTGAAATTTAGTTAGTCCTTCCAGTTAAGGACTATCCAAAATCAATGCAATATTTGGTGTAGATATTCATTGTCATTCAAGATACATGAAATTGAACTCTGGTTCGTCCAATGGTTAGGACAGGTCGAAAATATATATTTTTTTGCAAAAATATGTCGTAAAAATATACCCTATAATAAAATATACTTTAAAGTAAATTTAAGTCAAGTAATATCAGCCTTTTCCTAAAATAGACAAAATGTCCTTGACTAATTTGTCCTTCGGCTGTTATTAAGTTTTCACTCAACACAGAGGCCATCTTAAAGCAATGGACACGTAAAAACTAGTCATAGAAGGTGTGTCTTCATAATGTTCTGGGAGGAATTTCATTTTTACATTGAGGAGTTAGAATGAGGAGAATTTATGTAGTAACTTCTCCCATTTATTCAGTACATAATATTGAAAAGTCAGGATTTCGATCTTTTCAAAACATAACAAGACTTATTTTGTAATTTTACTTTTCTTTTGCTCAAAAATATGGCTCAAGATTATAGCATGTTTTGAATATAGCTTGTCTTATACTAAATCACAGCAATTCCACGGATTGGATTAACGTTAGTATTTTCAAAAACTTTCCACTTAGCTATACAAAATAAGCTTATTTCAAATGAGTAAGAAGTTCTTAGCATTTTCAGCTCTGACTAATTTTATCGTTTTGTGATGTCAAGATTTTACTATTTTTTACTCAAGCAGAACTTAAATTGTAATAAGACCGAGTAAAGATTTAGGTATACTTCGAACTCAGCCCGTTATTTTTTTTACCACTTCAAAGGAGCTCTATAGTTTTGACTTGGATCAATATTACACCTAGTAAGAAATTAGCCTCTTTTAAAACTTGGCTCATTTTCGGAAATTGGGCTAAAATTTCGATCCTATTTCTTATCAAGGGAAAAGCTAAGCCTGAAAGCTCTTAAGGCAATGGTAAAGTTCTTAGCAATGAGGCTATATTCACCGTCCCTAAGTAGAATAGGAAATATCTTAGCAACCTGACAGTAGTGATGAGTAGTACACAATACTAAGCTTCACGCAAATGAAGTTGGTGGCTAACAAGCTTCAGCTGCCCACAAGACTGAGGACCTTGCGTTCAACTCTCTTCCGGAGAAACATTGATTTATCTAAGACAAAGAAGAAGAGTCATGAATATGGCTACGGTGTCCCCAGCAAGCGACGCAACCCCTGTATTGACGCAGGTGTCGAGAACTTCGAAAGCCAACCAAATTGCCGGGTAGCAGGAAAACAAATCGAACTTGACTATGTTGGCGAAGTCAAAAATCAACAAGCCCTGATTTTAGCCAAAACCAAAAACAGTAATAAGGCAAGTAAAATCAAGACTTACTATTGGTTGCTCGAACGTTATAACTATTAAGCAAGAAACTAATAAAGCTCTAATTACTCAAGAGATGGATAAGTCAACTCTCGATATATTGTGTGTTTGTGAGACCATAATATGCGGCTCTGAATCTACAGTTCCACTTTTTCAGGAACTGAAAGTAGTTCCACTTTTTCTACTCTGGAGTAGACGATATGTCAGGACTCCATGACTTCGGTTTCATTATTTACCAAGGAACATGAAACGCACATGTTGGCTGGTAGCCTGTTTCTCCCAAAATGGTCTTAATCAGGCTTAAAGGAAGTTCCACAAATTTATCTATTCTCTCCATATATGCCCCTACTTGTGAAACTGCCAGTACCAATAAGGATAAATTTATACTGATATGCAACAAATTTCTCTTCAATTGCATCGCAAGACTACCTAATTGCTTCTTAGACACCAACATGAGAGATGGTTTGCTTGATAAAACAACCACCCAAGCCCTTGGAAAGTTAAGACTGGGACATAGATACTAAAATGGGCAAAGACTGGTAAACCACGCTTTGCTGGGCCATATTTCTATCATTAACGCCATATTTCAGCCCAAACCAAAATTTTCTTGATGAAATACTTCAATGACAATATTGATGGTGCCCAAATCGACTTTCTTTTTCATCCAAAAACACTGAAAAAATTGTTTGTTTAACTTAAGTTTTTATAACGGTATGAACAATGGCTCATAGTTGTTATTTGATAACGGGCTCATTAATGAACAAATTTTACTAAGCCCTACAGCTTGGAGAAAGAACAAATCAGTGGCACAAATTGACGTTGGTAAGCTGCAAGATAAACACGTTTGACCACCATAGAACGTGAGGCTGAAGAGCCGCTTTAATTACCCAAAGGTAAAATAGGAGAAAAACTCTAACCCTGAGCAAATATGAAAAATCTTCTAAATAGTGATACGACTGAACACCGAAGAAATCCTATGCTGAAAGAAAGTATAGTGGCAACATTGTGTTACCATAAGAACCCTACCAGTAGTCGAAAGTGAAAATAGATGAGCAGCCTTAAAGATTTTAGGGAAAGCCTTAAAGATTTGTACAGAGAGGTCACGTGTTCTACTCAATTAACTCATTTACACTTTATCTACTCATTTAAACTTTATCTGACGACTTTGTCGCCAGATAATGCAACACGCGAAGATGAACCCAGCGCACTTCACCAGACTCACAGAGAAAAATCTAGTAAGAAATCCAAAATGTATAAAGTTACCAAAGAGGGATAAGGAAAAGTCACTAACTGTCAGAACAAGTGTTTTGCCATATAGAAAGGTTACTTCCAACGCCAAGAAATCCTATTCCCTTAAAAAGAGCCTGGTGCTTTCCTCCTTAGCGTTTAAAAGAATCTTATATTGTCAATCTGGCTGTTCCAACAAAAGTGGAATAATTCAAAGCGATTAAAGCCTGGTAGAACTGAAAATCCCAAGGCTAAGATTGTCTTATCCTGATATATACAAACAGTACCCTGACACCGTTTCTCAGTTGTTTTATATATGAGACCACCACTGATACTCCTAATATATATAGGACTATTACTGGGACCACTGCTATATCTGGAGCCAACACTGGCACAAATATTTAAACTCCAACACAATACCAATTTCGATGGCTGTTTCGTAGAGTATTGTAACATGATCGAACGATTGCAAGTTACAAACTATGGGAAAGTGTGCCAAAGCCTCTTTCACCACTAATATCTCTAGCTTTCTCTTTGCGGGGGGGGGATAAAGACCCTTCTTTCTATTTATTATGACGATAATTTTTGAAAACTCTTTTCTTACCCTGCCTGGGTTTGGGAAAAATAATCTTACAAAGTTGGAGAAAATAACTCACTTCTAATCTACCAATAAATCAGACACTAGTTCTGTTTGCGAAAGTTTGCTAGGTCCTCAAATTAAATACTAGCCTAAATCACTGCAGTACTCGGTGTAGACTTTCATTGTAATTCAAGACACAATAAAAATCACCTCTGGTACGTCCTATAATTATGTATATTTGGACATATAGCTTTTTACATTGCTAGTATCCGTCATAAAAATCCAACCTATAAATAAAGCTGATTAAAGTTGAATTTACGTAACGTAAGGTTAGACTTTTGCTATAATAGACGAAAGTGTGCTAGTTTAATTTGTCCATCGGCTGTTTTGAGTTTTCACTCGTCAAAAAGTTGGTCATAAGGCAATGAACACTTAAAAATTAGTCACAGGAGGTGGTTTCATTTAAAATAATCCAAACTCAGAAAGTTAGTTTCATTTGTGGGTAAAGGTCATTTTTCAAAGTTTGTGAAGAACGAAGGCACAAAAGAACAGTAAAAAATCACACAAAAGTAGCTTGCTATCATAATGTTCTTGTAGGAATTCCCTTTTTACACTGAGGGGTTAGATTGAGGAGAAGTTATATAGTAACTTCTTTTATTTAATCAGGAAGTACATAATTCTTAAAAATGTCAGGATTTCAATTGTTTCGAACCATACCTATATTTGCTTTGTAATTTCATTTCTCCGTATCTTAAATTTACGGCTTGTAACATGGCTTGGATATAGCTTGTTCTTATACTACATCACAGCAGTTCTGCGGTTTGCATTAATGTTATTATTTCTAAGAACTTTGAACCTAGCTATATTAAACAAGGTATTTTCAATCAAGTCAAAGGTTTTTAGCATTGTCAGCTCTGACTAAGTTTATCGTTGGGTGAGGTCAAGACATATCTAATTTTTATTCTGAGCCAGAACTAAAATTATAATAAAAAAAATTAAAGATTTAGGTATTTGTGGTACTCAGCCAGTTATTTTTTTACCACTTCAGAGGAGCTCCGTAGGTTGGACTTTTACACCTAGTATAAATTATCTTCTTTTGACACCTTGCTAACTTTGGGCATTTCGGCTAAAATGTCGACCCTATTTCTTATCAAGGTAAAAGCTAAGCCTGAAAGTTTTTTTAAGAGAGTGGTAAAGTTCTTGGCAATGAGGCTTGGCAATGAGTTCTTGGCAATGCTTGGCAAGTAGGATAGGAAATATGTTAGCGCACATGGCAGTAATGAAGGGGTATACACATAACTTCTGTAATACTTGCATTGTTTCTAATAGGTATTCTTCTTAATTTAAATTTTCTAAGGCATTTTGAATAAGATAGGACTTTTGAGATGTTTCAAACAGACCAAATTGGCTATTTAGGTCTACTTCTGTATTAATAGCATTGTTTCTAATAAGTATTCTTCTTAATTTAAATTTTCAAAGGTGTTTTCTATAAGGTGTGGCTTGTGAGATGTTTCAAACAGGCCGAATTGGCTATTTAGATCTACTTTTGTATAGCTAGCATTGTTTCTAATAAGTATTCTTCTTAATTTAAATTCTCTAAGCTTTTTTTCAAAAGTTGTGTCATGTGTGGTTTTTCAAACAGGCCAAGTTGGCCATTTATTATTTAATTATTAGTTAACATACTAGGTTTTTGTAGAGGATAATAGGGCTTTTTTGTGTTTTATTTTTTCTATATTTTAGGGTATCAATTAAAAGGAAAGTTGCATTTTATTACAGCTATTAATTAGTTACATTAGTTAGTTAATGATTAGTTTGCGTTCTAGGTTTTAGCAGAGGACAACAAAGCTTGTAAGTGTTATCTTTATCCTTTAATTTATAGTCTAAATTAAAAGTGAAGTTTCAATTTACTGCAACTATTTATTAGTTAGTTAATTACTAGATAATCATGCTAGGTTTCGGTAGAGGACAACAGATAGGGGAATGTTCTACAGATACGTAGATTACCTCCATAAGAGGCACAGACCAAGATGAACCTTGTCCCTGGGGGTCCATAGTAGAAACTGGGGCACACTATCCTGGGGTCATAAATACAGGTGGAGAAGGAAGAAATGTACACTCAATAGGGCCCACTGGCGTGTCCACACGTCCCATGAGCTACAAACCTTCTCCAAGTAATGGGTTAAATAACATGGTGATGCAGAACACCATCATGGAAGGTTCCTCAATAGAAAGACAACTCAGGCATGGCGTAAGATCCAGATCTATGGACAATGGCCTCCTCTGTAAAGGGCTGCCTTGACCGTTTCGGGGTACTTGCAAGACTGGGAAACTTGCGGTCAACTTTTCCCATCTGAGGAGTGGTGCCCCTTGAGGAAATTATAACCTTGTAAACAACACAGCACTCGCACGGGATTCTGATTATTGGATGTTTTTCAGGGCATGGTTTGTTTTGATGGGCGTTTTCGGGATGAAAAACCTCTTCCTAGCTGATTTATCTACTATGGGTTGCCTCCCCATAGTAGCAAAATATTTGTAGGCATGAATATTTAATGAGTCGGATGTAATAGGCTTGGGACTGTCTGTGCAGGATTTTGACTCTTGTTGATAGAAGAGCATTGCCAATGCCGAAAACCATGTATTGACCAACATGGGCCCAGGATTGCACAAAACCTCCAACTTACTGGAGGTCCCAGGGACTTCTTGCTGTCCGGTTCTAAGCCAGCTTAAGCGCTTCGGTGTAGACTTTAGAATATATGTAGGTCCCCATCTTCCACTGGTATTCGGTATCATATCTTTTTTCTTGAGGCCAAAATAATTTCAAAGGTTTAAAAAACATGAAAATTGAAACTTAAAATGTTACGACGTTAAAAAATGACTATTGTATCGACATTTTGACTGACGAATTCAGATGGTTTAAACTGGATTTATAAGGAGTTTTAGAAACTCATATCCCAGGGGTATGAAGCATGAAATCAGGCGACACAGAATTTGTTTTCTCAGGCAGGAAGGATGGGGTACATAGGCAGGGAGTAGGGCTCATGATGAATAAGGAAGCTGCTAAGTTTGCTGAGGATGGGAAGGTCTTAATAATAAAATACTAATTGCTCATTTTATGAAAAAAATATTCAGGGTTTCAATTATAGTAGTATATGCTCCTGTTGAACCAACTGACGGAGATACTAGGGACTCAGATGAATTTTACATACAGTTACAAAAGCAAATTGACAGGGTCCCATGTAAAAATATTGTGTTTTTACTAGGAATAAGTGAAGATGAAAAGGTGACGTTGGGTGACGAGAAGATGGATCAGGCTGGCAGCTCCACATACCATGGTAGTATTATTAGTAAGGACGGTGGGATCTGTGGATATGTTAAAAGTAGAATAGATAAGGCTCAGGGTGTTTTTTCACAGTTAAAAAAAGTTTGGAAGAATAGAAAGATAAGTCTGCAAACCAAGATTAGAATATTGGAAGCTACAATGATGACAGTGGTCAAATATGGCTCTGAAGCATGGGCACCCCGAAAAGCAGATGAAAATTTACTAGATATTTTCCGGAGAAATTGCATACGGATTGTTCTGGGTACCCGGCTGACTGACCGTATTTCAAACAGTAGGTTGTAGAAAAATGTAACTCAATACAGCTTTCTAGGGCTATAATGAAAGAAAGGTTAAAATGGCTTGGCCACATTCTGCGAAGGAAGTATGACAGATTGCCGAAAATTGTCCTTTTTGGCCAACCATCTGGGGCTACACGGAAAGCAGGTCGTCCTTGTCTGGGTTGGAAAGATGTCATAAATAAAGATTTAAAGGAAATGGGAACTTCCTTGGAGGGTGTAAAGAGGGAGGCCTTGAATAGATTAGGTTGGAGAAGGAGCGTGCGTAGTTGTGTTGGCCTCAGGCGACTTGGTTCTGCAGTGAGTTATTATTATTAGTAATAGTAGCATACACAGCACTAAGCTTCACGCCAAAAAAGCGGGTGGCTAATAAGCTTTTACTGCCCACAAGACTGAGGACCTTGTGGTCAACTCTCCTCAAGAGAAACATTGATTGATCTGAGACTAAGAAGAAGCATACAGCTACGGTGTTCCCGGCATGCTACGCAACCCCTATATTGACACTGGACCTGCACTATGGGATGGGCCCTGCCAAACACTTGACCTACCAGTGGGACACATTGGACCTACCAAACAAGGAGCTACTTAAGCTCTCATTTTACATAAGATGGAAAAGTCCAGCATTGATATATTGTGCGTTTGCGAGACAAAAATATAAGAGTCTGCATCTACAGTGATCACAGTGCACGAAACGCAAAAACAGTTTTACTTTGTCTGCTCTGCAGTAGACGAAACGAGTAGTACAGTAATTACCGATTCTAGACCACCTAGATCACCCCATCAATTTACATCATTTTAACTTCAACTGTTAAACATTTTGAACATTCTCGATCATGTCATTCAAAATGAAAACAGGTCCTTAGAAATTAAAGTTTGGTCTCATTTTTATACTTTTTCACAATGTGGCCACGGGTTGTAGGTCCCTCCTGTCTCATCATTTAAAACTACCCCTTTTCAATCGAATTTGCACTATTTTAAACTAAAATTTCTAGCTTTTTACAATTTTCCATCCCTACATTCAACGCAAAAACAGTTGCTAGAAAATCAAATTTGGTCTTACTTTTATACATTTCACAGTGTGAATACGGGTTCTGGGTGAACCCATTAATTCACACATATTTAAATTATAATGTACGAAATTTTATAATTTCCCATCCCAAGCTTTAAGCTCGTGACGAGTCTTTTGAAATAAGAATTTTATTAATTTGTGAAAAAAGGGTTTAATCGTATTTCATTATTCCTATACTTCCGGTAAAATCTAATAATTCGAAACTTTGTGGGTAGTTCGATATCTAAATAATTTATTTTGTCTTTATTTTTGTTTCAATCACCTTGAAAATTATACCTTTATCTACTATTTAAATTTCTTTTCAAAATCAGATGCCTTAGAATCAAAACCCTTTGGGGCAAAATAGATTAACTATTTCATTCCTGTAATGGTGTATTCCATTCCAATGTCTAAATTTTCATTCCAAATAGTTTGATTATATTTATTTACCATTTTCATTTCGCTTAAAAGTTTCTCCATTTATTAATTGCTAATTCTATTAAACAAAATTTCAAATCGAAAATAATTTATGTATAAAATTATATTTTGCTATTAATGACTTCCATGATCGCTTTTCTTTCTGAAAGTATAACAGAGTAAACGTTATATGGATTAGCAGGTACTTGATCTAATAAGAGTTTAATTTCTATATTAGCAGTTAATCCACTTCGATAAATATTCGATTTATGCTTTGTAACCTCAAAATAAAATAAAGCATATACTGCAAAAAGTCATTGTAACTTAAAATTGTTTCAGTACTAACATTTTTATGTTTATATCTTAACTACAGAAATAGTTGATAAGCGTAAGAATAATCTTCATTGGCATCACTGAAATCACATTTAAAATATTCTTGTGGATATTTATACCTATTTACTCTTGCTTAAATTCTATTAGTGTTCATATGGTCAAAAACCATATTTTTTTGCCTAAGACTACTATCTTTTTCAGTCTTCTGCAAGAAAAAATAATTAGTTGTATTATAGCGTTCACTGAATACCTCCAAGTTAATTCCTTATCCGTTTTGTTATCACTTTTATAGGTATTATATGCTTCCCATTTTAAAACAAATGGGCTGCCATTTTCTAATCCAGCCTTTAATTGTTCCGTCTTCTTCGTTAATCTGGCATCTAATTGAGTTGCATTGGATAAACTAGGATGCAATATTGGTAATTTCCATGATAAATGCATTGCATCTACTTTAAAATTTTGAACTTCAGATTTTATAATCATATTGGAAAAATCATTTCTTTTTAATATAAGTTGATGTGTGACGCCTCTAAAAACACGATTAATATCTTGACAAAATCCAAATAATCGTGATAATGGTAAATGCATACTAACCACGTGATTTTCTTTTGTTTTATTAAATCTTTCATGTAAAACACTATTAATAGCGTTATTTCATTTTGTTGTAATGGTTTCACCAGTCCCTGCAGCAGGTGTAAAATTGCTTTCAAACTCATTTTCCCAAAACATATTAGTAGCTGCGCTTCGACTATAGTAATCTGAAAATTCAAATCAATTTTTAACAGTAGTCTTTATACCTACATAATCAATACTTTCAATACATTCTTCATTGATAATATATCCAGCATTTCTGAAAAAATCAAATCCATTATTTGTAAAACTAGCTTCTTCATTATTCTCCATATTTCACCCATTCCATCGTGATATTTTTACTTTTGCAAAAAGATAACTATCACTTGGAAGAATCCTAGATTCCACATGTTTTAAAATGAAACTATAATTTAATTGTTGAGATACATTCACATTGTTTTGTCTACCTTCTGTATATTCTTATTTGATTGTAGACTCATCAAAAATAAGCTTTTCAAATATTTCCCAGTAAAGAGCGAAAAACTGATTCCCTGCCATTTATATACGGGAGAAACTATTAAATAAACTTAAAAATATTTTCAAATAGTGGTGGTAGATCTTCGATTGTCACTGAGGGAGTCAACGAGAGCATCAGCGGGGATATAGTTTCAGTCCCTTCCCTAAAATCATTGCATCCAATAAGCCTTTCCACCGTTAATCAAGAAGTTTATTGAAATATCTCTTATTATTTGAAACTATATCTTTTAGATATGTAACATAATTTAACCTTCTTTGATTATACTATCTCCAATCATTTCCATATTCAGTCACTCTTTATTTAAATAATTTCAGTGGAGGTATTATCATAGTCTTATACATGGAACGAGCTTCATCTTTTATATTTCTTAAGGATGTCTCGAATAATTGAGAATCAACAATATTTTTAAGGAAAGTACCGATCCCACTAGCGTACTGTCTTATTTAAAATAATTGTTTCTTATTAATCAACATCTATTCTAGATAAGATTTTATTTAAAAGTTTCATAAACTTTTTTCAAATCCAAAGTATATTCAATACTCTCTCCATACAGGTCAATTGATCTACCTAATCGATTAGTTATAGTCATTTTTAGTCCGTTGATATATTCGTTTCGATTGATTGGAAGATATCAGCCTTTCTATAGAAATCTCACAGCCAGGTTCTGTTTTTGGAGTAAAACTCCAGATCACATCAGAGGTTATATTTCCATTCGCAATTGAACTATCCGCTAAGGAGCAGTGAATATGTATTTTATCAACATTTCTTGTAATATTAGGAACTTTGAAATCTTCACTATGTTTACTACTTAGTTCAGCTTCATTTTCAAATCCAAAAATTAAACATAAATCAATATTAAACCGACATTTATAATTCTCTTTCAAAATAATAAGAAATGTCATTGTTGATAGATTGGATGATATACTGATTGGGCATAGATATAGTGATGAATTGAAATAACAAGCTAAGAAATAATATAAACCAACTTCATCATAATACACATTGGGAATAACAACGTTAACCCATTCATCCTTATTTTTTTCCTTGTATTCAAACGTTTTGTTTTTAAATTGATCACTAATATTATACCATCAGTGCCATATTGTATATTGAGTTAAATTTATTTAAGAATCAGTGTTTCAATTTAACTTGATCGGATTATTTGTATAAGACTATTCTATTTCATTTCTATTACAACTAATAATAATCGAAATCATTTATTAGAAACGTTTTTCAGTTCAAAATATTAAAATTACGGGATAGTTGTTGTAAATAGTAGTATAGTCATTTTTATTAATAGTTTTAGTTTGATTAATGCATCGAGCAGGTCAATAGCTTCATTTCCCACTTTATCAGATATATTTTCAGCAGCCCTACTACCTAACAAATTACATAGTTTTTCAATCTTATTATCTGCAATGATGTAAATCCCAGTTCCTTGCTGAGGCTGTATAATATCAAAGTGATCTTTAACAACCTTTTAACCTTTCTCTGTAGATTTCTTTGAACTGAGGCCTTCTTTGCAATTCACTAGATCTCACATCTTTCATCTTTTCTTCATATCGTTTATTAAGTGTTCCTAAATCATCTATTGCGTATAATAGTTATATATTTTTAAAAAAATAAAACCTAGGTATTTCAAAGTAGTGGTACTTAGGATCATAGTCCTTATTGATTTCTTTCAAAATTTCTTTATCTATCCCAAAATTGGCATTAGCAAACAAATTTGGCTTATTCGGTTACGGAACAGCTTAACTTGAGTGAGCTTGATTGATTTCTTGTAAGCTTAATGGGCTGCTCAAATATTCATCCAATCGTTTCAATCGTCTTTTTAAATTCATGTCATTTTCATATAATTTATCAGTAATCTTAATTGTATTTTTATCTTGTGTTTCAACGATGGGAGCACCCAACATTTCAACAAAGTCACGAAATCCGGCTTGCTCTTTGGCACGTTTTTGAACTATATTTGTTTGTATTTCTCTACTTTTCCCTATACTCGCTAATAATTTATTCAAATTTATAGGATCCATTTATTGAATGAAAGTTTAATTGAATAACTTTCAAGGGTTTTTTTCGTCAAAACTACCTATAATCAGTTCACCAGTTTTGTCTGACAGTTCCTACGTTATAGGGTTTATATATTTCACCGCAGCTATTTGAAACACTTCATTTGGATAATTTGGCAGGTAACCTTTATCAAAAACATCCTTACTTTTATTAATTTTAACCAAATCATAAACATTAAATTGGTTTTTTGGATGGTTTTTGAACTTTAACATTAGGAAATAAATTTTTGTAAACCTTGTTTTCATTTCCTTTTTTACTCGCTTCTGTTGATTTCACTTTGATCTAATGATGATACGAATTATTATAATTGTCAACGAAAGTGGGTAATACATCTATCCAAAGGTTTTGTTGTTATGGGTAAAATATTTCTATAGTTTCTCTTTGATTGTTCTAATATACCGTTCAACAATTTGAGCTTTTAATTCAGTTTTAGATAAGAACCAATTAATTTCATGACTCTTAAAAAATATTCGAACCTTTTTAATAACAAATTTTTTTACCTTTATTCAGGTGTAATTTCTGAGGTTTTCCTTTTTAAAATAAACCCGTAAAAGCAATAATAATTTTTTTACCCGTTTTATCCTTTAAATGAAAACACGAAGCAACATGTACTAAGACAATCTATGACTACAATAATATAATTAAAATTATTATTGTCACTTTTATACTGCTCCATGTAACCCAAATCTGCTTGCCATTGATCAACAATACTATGAATGTACGAACGTCTTCTTTTAAATGTATGATATTCTTGATGGTGTAACAAGAATAAATATTTGATTTTGCAAGACTTGATACAGTAAAACCATGTTCTTTTTATTTTCTATTTAAGCCATCAATTCCTGAAAATTTTAAATAATAGAGCTCTGTAAATTTTTTTCTACCCTGCTCTTGCCAGTACAATACCACTTCTTTTTATCCAGGAATTTTGCTCATTGCTTCGTTTTTTAAAGAAGATTTTCCTTGCAACCACAAAATGTATGAATACCTTTAATCATTGGCACTTCATTTACTTTAAAGACTGTCCGAGTTAAAGATTTCAGAAATAGAATGAATGATAGAGATAGCTACGGAGTTCAATTTCAAACACGTCTAATATTTTATTCTCAGAAGATTAATGAAGAACTCAAACCTATTCATTATCATAGCTACTCCTGGATTTTCAACAAAATAGTGACATCGAACAAAGACTTCTAAATAGTAACCATAGTAACATACACACATCAGTCATTAAGAATACACCCAGATCCGGCTTACAATTAGAAAGAACCTATTGAATTGATTATTGACTGACAAGATTACCAAATTATGTGGGAGGTACTTATAAAGAATTACCTGAATTTTTAAAATAAAAAAGCTTGCATTAATATAAAGAATATTGATAATAAATGCTTTCTTTGTTCAATGCTCGTTTATTTTCATCCAGCTAAAAATCATGTAGACAGACTAACAAACTATCAAAAACATGAAAATGAATTTAACTTTAAAGGGATTGCTAATTTTCATCTGGATATTCAAGATATTTATAAATTTTAAAACAAATGTAATATTGAATCATGTAATGTATTTAGACGCTAACAATTTGTATGGTTCGGCTACGTCTCAAAATTTACATGAAAAAGACTTTACCTTAATTAATATACCCATCCTTCTAAAAGAAAACAACACCAGACTATTATCAACAATTAAAAGATTACATTCAGTTAGAAATGAATTAGGATAATGTAAGAGCCATTTTCGAAGTTGAATTAGAATATCCAAGAGTGTAACACAATTTACATAGAGATTTACATAGAGAAAGCAAATGAGTGTGGAGGCCACTGGCCGATTACTGTCTCAAGTACATTTAGCAAGGTGCTGGAAAAATTGGTCCTTCGTGAAGTTATATCGAAGTGTGTGATAGACTACAGGCAGCTTTGGTTTCGAAAGCATATCAGCTGTGCTTTCACCCATAAGCTTCAAAAGCGTATTCTTGCCAAGGCTGATGCACTTGATTTATCCTTACATATATGTAGTGTTGACATATCCACTACATTTGATTCAGTAATCCAGTCTGCTGTGTTCCACACCTTGCTAGATACCGGTGTGAACGCCCATATAGTAGCTATGTTATCATTTTGGTACTCTAAAAGCTATATAAGAGTGAAACTTCGGCTTGAAAACCTCAGTGATCCAGTTAAACTAAAGAGAAGACTTCGGCAATATTATTTAACACTTTGACCGCTAAGGTTACAAAACAAATTTCTGACGGGCTAAAATTTGATACTTGTGATTTAGTTTAATAAGCTATGCTGATGATTTACTTATTTTGAGTTTCTCATTGAGTGTACTGCAGGATATTTTAGATGAGCTTGTATCTGTGTTAAAGCACTATTGGTCTACAAGTTAATGGCCAGAAAACTGAATTTCTGGTTTTCAGCTCTGCAAAACAAAAGGCACCAGCACCAACTGTATCCACGGATGGTGCTATTTTCGAACCGGCTTCTTCGCCCAAATATTTAGGTCTTCTGTACGGCCGAGATAAGACAATTATACGAACTCTTTGCCTTGATTTCCTTGTTTCTACCCTGCGAGTGAGCTATGCTAAACTAGCCCCGCTGAAGTATTCTTACAATTGGCAAATTTCGGCGAGGATGTGCAGAGCAGTGGCATTACCACTTGTCCTTTACCTTTTCACGCTTTGAGAACGGTTCAATGGAACAGAGAGACTAAAAGTTAGGTCCGAGTTTTGTAGATATTTGAAACTTTTGATACGCATACGGCTATTCGAGAGAAACTCATTTCTTTTGAATAAGTATCATATTCCAAGTCCCCATGAAGCTGTGGTAGAATAGGAAACTAATGCTAGAAAAGGTGCCCTTGAGCACCTTTTTTATTTCCTGCCGTTGCACGTCATATATGAGCTATGAATGTATATAGTGAGTGTAATCTAATCGTTTAATCTTGAAGTATTGTTTTTCGCCTTTTTCTTTTTCCTTTTTATTTTTTTTTCTTTATACTCCATCATGTTGTTGTTCTGATGGTGGTCTAAAATAAACTCTCTATCTATCTATCTATCTATTCGCCACTAGCTCCTCAACATTTTGCATATAAATTAAGTACAACTTTAAATAACAAAATCAATCATGTTTTGCATTATAAAAATTTTGATTTTTATTAGAAATATGGCTTAGTATTAAAAAAAGTACATAGAATACTAGTATTTACTAATCCACCCTCTTTAAATGAATATATCAATCATAATACTAAATTAAAACAAAATGGAATAATTGATTTCGAGATATATTTTTTCAAACTAATGAATAATGTTTATTTTGGAAAAGTTATGGAAAATATTGTAAAGAGCTAGTAATGAAATAATCACTAGTGATGAAAATAGAAAAAAAATTGTTGAAAAACATAACTTTAGATCGGAATAATCTTTAGCGAGAATTTGTCGGTAGCCAGAATGGCCAAACCAAAAATAAATATTGAAAAACCTATTTATATTGGATTTACTGTATTACAGTTTCTAAGTTACTGATGTATGAAATTCATTATGAATGCATGAAGTAAAAATATAGTGAAAACATTAAATCATGTTATATGGATATGGATTGCTTTATTTATGATATTCGAACTGAGGATTTTTATAAAGAATTAATAGATGACCCCCAAAAAAAAGTCGATACTTCAGATTATAAGAAAAATAACCCTTATAACTTCCTTGCAGTCATTAAAACAGTGATAGGTATGATGAAGGATGAATTATCTGGAACAATAATTTCTGAGTTTGTAGGTCTAAGATCAAAAGTATTTGCATATTCTAAAGAGGGTTATGATGAGACAAAAGTAAACAAAATTAAATGATATCAAAACGAATATCGTTAAAGATAAAACAACATTACCAAATTATAAAGATGTATTATTCAGGAAAATGGAAAAAATTTATACACTCTAGACCGTAATGATACTAATAAATGGTTTTGAAAAATGAAGTAAAGACGGGTCCCTCGGTATTTAATCCCTTGAAGCTATAAGCTATAATCCATGTAGTTCAAAGCTTCAAAGCTATAAGCTTCAAATCTAAAAGCTTCAAAACTACAAGCTATAAGCTTCTAACTATAAGCTTGATAATTGAATTTTACTTCGCAAAAATTTTACTAAGTAAATGGAAAAGCACCTATTAAAGTATATAATCGTTGAAATATAGAGATGGTTTTACATTTGCTAGCACCTCAATTGTCGTTTTGACTATTGATTTTTGGTAACTGGTGATGTGGTAAAACCAATTTACTCTTGAACTTGATTTATGATTACCCATACTTTCAAAAAAAATTACCTGTATCCTAAATATCTTGAAAAAGATAAATATAAAGATTTAATTATTAACATGAATGTCTTGGAAGAAAAACCGACATGGATCTTATTTTTGCGAGTAATGATGAAAGTGATATTATTGGTGTAGCTGACCTAGATCCCAAGGTTCAAATTTAGTTATCTTTGACCATTTTATAATAGAAAAAGATCAGAAAAAAACTGAAGATTCATTTGTGAGAGGTAGAAAGCGAAATCAATATTTCTCAGAGCTATTTTGATACACTTAAAATTATACGATTAAACTGTAAATATTTTGCATTTTTCAAGTGTTGAAGTCCAAAAGTACTTGATAGAATTGGAAAAAACCATGCATCTGACTTGAAATAAGAAACATTTATCAATTACTTTAATGAGGCAACAAAGAATCCTGGATTTTTACTAATTGATTTGAAAACTAATGATGGATCTATCAAGTAAAGAAAAAACTTGAATATTCGCTTAATAAGATTTCCGTGTATTAAATGAAAAGTTTTGAAGCTTAGGAAATAAATATCGGAAGTATACAGGTAACGAAAGCAAATTACTTAATGAGGATGGCAATCTTGACTGTCAATTGAAACGATTTAATAATCTAGGTGATCCAAAATCAGAGAAAGTTGCTATGAATTAAAAAAATGGGATAATTGTTTAACAAGATTTTAAGCGTGAAGTTGTTAACCAAAAAATTCTTACAAATCAGAATTTAAGCGAGGATATTACTAGAATAAGGAAAATTTATCAATCACCTGAGAATAAATTGACTAAACTTGATGACAAAGGACAATTAGTAAGAAATACCTTAAAAGTAACAAAAGAAGATATTAAAGTAGAAAATTGCCTGGAACGCACTCGACTTGTTATTTCAATGATCCAAAGTACTCATTTGTAGAATTTTATGATTCTTTTGGAATTCAACCTGGAAATGAAATAGTCAACTATTTAAAGACATCACAGATACAAATTGCCTATCATTCTGCTACAATCCAAAATTTTAGCGCTGTGAATTGTGTTAATTTGTGTGCTGATTGTATAAAAAGGATTCAAGGGAAGGGAACCACAGAATTTCTTATAAATATTATTTTCCAATATATGGAAGAAGATTTAGAAAAGAGATTATTTGTTTATCGTAGACGTCTTAAACATAATGTAAGTGTTAGTAATGCTTTCTTAGTATCTAAATTTGTATTTACTGCATCAGGTTATCTGCTGTTGCTTCGCTACCTCTTACTTCTTTAGGTCTTGGGACAGTTCATATTAAAATACTTGAAAAATATTTAAAAATAGCAGAAAGAAAGGCTGAGTATAGGATGGCTTATTCGTTCTAATTAGAATTGCTTGCTGTATATAAATCAGGTGAATTGGTCCATGGAGAAATAATTAAACGAAAAAATAAATTAAGCAAAATTTAACAGTTTTTTCCTCGGGAAAAATGCATGAAACAAGTAAAATTAAACGGCTATATATATTGCGTGAAGTCTGAAGATTTTAACATGTAAATAAAGTCCTTCTTGCTTTCCCCCCCGCTCTTCAAAATACGTACTTCCTTAGTAAAAAAGGCATATAAAATAAAGCCAATAGCTCCTTTTAGTTTAAATTTGCCTACAAGTACTCTTGTCTTCGGAGCCAGAAACTTTTCAGGGGAATGCGTTAGAGTTTCTATTTCAATAATTATGTTTGTCTCGTAAATTTTTGATGAGTTTTGTTAAACTTAAAAAATTATACATATTCAGAATCCTCATTAAAAGAAATCTAGTTTGAAATGCAAAAGAAAATACATCATCCCGACCAAAAAAAATTCTGAGAATTTTTTTTTTTTGGTGTTGGTGATCTCAGCCTCAGTTCTGAAGCAAACCCCGCAGAGTATTTTTTGAACGGAAGCTGGCTGCTTCTTACTCCTCGATTTTGGCCCCTCTGTTCCGATAATTTTGACATCGTCAATTGCTGCACAAGGTAACAATGAGAGTCGAATTGTTAGAAAGCAACAATTGATCAGTCAATCGCATTACCAACATGACCATACCTCGGCATGCAGAGAATATGTATTTATTCTTTTGATGTTTCAATTGAAAAGCTTCTGGTGAAGTTTCAGGTGACGCAGTCTTTGGACTTTTTCCAAAAACTCCGAAAACTGGAATCTCTTCGGAATAAGGCCAAAGCTAAGTTAATTGATACAAAAGAAATCAAGGAAGTCAATGATAGCAAATTATATGTTACAATAAATAAAAAATAAATTATTTAGAAATTCAACTATCCACTAAATATTAAATTGTTACATTTTATCGGTAGTATAGGAAGAGTGGAATATAATCAAATTCTTGTGTCGCAAGACCTGGTACAATCTTAAAGCTCAGGATGGGAAATTATAAAAATGTTGGATATTTTCAGTTAAAAAGGGTTGAATTGATGAGATGGTCTAGAATCTGTATTCATGTTGTGAAATGTATAAAAATAAGACCAAATTTGATTTCCAAGGTTCCATTTTCGTGTAAAATAGTACAAATTCAATTGAAAAGGGTGTAAATTTAATTCATGAGTTTGGTGGGACCTATAACCCATGGCCACATTGTGAAAAAGTACAAAAATGAAACCAAACTCTGATTTTCAAGGACCTTTTTTCGTGTTGAATGTCTGGATCCAAAATGTTTAATACTAAAAGTTAAAATGATGTAAAATTGACTGAAATTGATGTAAATTGATTGGGTGATCTAGGTGATCCAGAACCGGCAATTACTATACTACTGACACGTAACGACTCCGTGGCTTTGGTTTCGTTATTTACCAGGGAACAAGAAATAGACCTCTTGGATTGTAGCCTGTTTATCCTAGAATGGTCTTGATTAGGCTTAAAGGAATTGTACCAATTTCTCTCTTCTCTCAATATACAGCCCTACTTATGAAGCTGCCTAAGCAAATAAGGATTAATTTATGCAGATCTGCAACAAGTGCCTCTGCAACTGCTTCACGAGGTTACCTTATTGCTTCTTGGAACTTAACGTGAGAAATTTTTTACTTTATCAGACAACCACTCAAGCCCATGGATAGTTAAGACAGGGACATAGATTCTAAAATGAACAAAGGCTGGTAAATCAATCTTTTCTGAGCCATATTATTATCACTTACTTCATATTTAAGCACATACCCAGCATTTTCTTACCGGGACACTCCAATGACAGAATTAACGAGGACGAAATTACTTTCTTTTTGTTCACAAACACTGTAAAAGTTCTTTGTTGGATTTAAGTTCTTATGACGGTATGGACAATGGTTCATAAATGGTATTTGATCAAAGGCTCCGTAATGCCGAAATACGGCTACGGAACAAGTCAGAAGCAAAAATTGAAATTGGTAATCTGGAAGATACAAAAGTTCAGCCAACACAAAACGTGAAGCTGACAAACCGCTTTGATGACTTAACTTGAAATAGGAGATAAGCTATGACCCTCAACAAAGATGAAAGGCCTTTTAAAATGCGATAAAATGGATTAACGAAGAAATTCAAAGCCAGAAGAAAGTATTGTGTTAGCATTGCATTACCAGAAGAGCCATGCCAGCAGTCGAAAGAGAAAATTAGATGAGCAGGTTTAAAGGTTTTAGGGAAGATTTGTACAGACAGTTCAAGTGTTCTAATCATCTAACCATCTCGAAATATTGGAAGAGACTACTTTGTCGTCAGAGAAGGAGCAGGAAAAGGGGACACTAGCAAACTTCACCAGATTCTGGCAAGAAAGCCTTAATTTATGAAGTTATCAAAGAGATATAAGTAAATGTCATTAGCTGCCAGAATGAGCATTTTCCAATATAAAAAGGTTACTTTCAACGCCTACACAACCCAGCCCATTATTAAGCATCAGGTGGTTTCTCCCTTAACGTTTTACCTTATAATGTTGATCTGGCTGTTCCAGCAGACGCCGGAGAGCTCAACGCGATTAAAACACTGTAGAACTGAAAATTTTAAGGCAAAGATTGTCGTCTCCTGGAATTATACAAATAGTGCCTTCAGATCACTTCTGAATTGTTTTATATGTGGGACCACTGCTGGTGACCCTATTTGCTGATACCACTGTTGTATCTGGAGCCAATATTGGCATCACTATTTAAACTTCAACGCAACACCAGTATCGTTGGTGGTTTCCTAGAGTATTGTAACGTGATCGAATGATTACAAGGACCAAACTATGGGCCAAGGGTGCCACTACCTGTGTCACCACTAATATCTCTAGCTATCTCCTTGGAGGGAAAACGGACCCTTCTTGCGAAATATCAATGACGCTATTTCTCGCAAACTTTTTTCTTACCCTTCAAATCCACACTTACTGACTACCAATAACTAATGGCAAAGTCCAGACAGAAAGAAATAGATCTTATCCCAAAAGTTCACTTGTTACGAAATTCCTTACTAAACAACGAGCCTTTAATTTGTAATGAAAAGTTATATTACAAGCAAATGTAATTAAGAAGTTTAAAATATATAATTTATCAGAAAAAAACAGAGAAAAGGGGCAGGGAGCCTCCAAACCACCCCCGTAAGATAAATAACCCCCCACTTCCTACGCTGGCCCACCCTTACAAACATAAATACTGAAATTCAACTTTACAATATCCATTTTAGTTCTATTTTTACACCAGTGTCGGTGCTGTTGATTTCAAAGCTTGGCTCTGGATTTCTCAACCTCCACACCTCTTCGCCACAGAACAATCATGGTCTAGATTTTATGAGCATCCGCATGAAGTTTGAAAAATTGAAGAAAACAAGAGTAGCAGCAAATAATAGCGCCAATCATGTCATGGTATCTTCCGGCTAAACCAGAGTGAATTCCAACCCCCAGTTTCTAACATACAGAATCAAATAGTGCTAAAAATATTCAATTAAAATTTTCTTGCTTTCACGAGTTTACTGTCCTGAGAGCCGTAGAATCAGATTTTGGCATATTCAATAAGACCAGCCTTCAAGAAAAACTGGATGAACTGGCATCATAATCTCCAACCTTGTAAGCAACTCCACATTTCAATAAAAGCAGAAATTACCCTTTGGCATAAATTAAATGATCCATTGTCGAAATTAAAAAGGCATGTGAAAACGATAGATGCACAGGGAAAAAATCGAAAACTCTAAGCTAATCATCGATCAGTTAATTCTAAGTCCCATGCCCTTGAAATAATCGAATGAAGAATAAACGGCAAAGACAATTGAAGATGAAATTGAAGAATGAAAAGCCAAGGTCTCTGTAAAAAAATCATAATTGGCCCTCAGGCTATATGCTGTTGAAATTACCAGTCATTAACGACATCCAGCAGGGATTTTTCGTAGGGGATACCTTCCCCTCAAGAAAGACCAATACGTTCTTTGGGTATGATAGGGGTAATCTAAGATTCCTTCCCAAGCTTTTCCAATCCAACCCGGCATGCAATATCGGTCAACTTTTTCATATCCCTATGTAATTCTTTGCATTCAATATCTCTCACATTTTTCATATCCCTTTGTAGTTCATTGCAATCTATTTTATGGTTATCTGAAATGTTCTCCAGCAAGTCCAAGACCTCTTTTCTTCCCTTAAGTTCGTTATATAATTCTCTGAAGATTTTACTCCCCTCAATCGCATCTGAATTTGTACATGACACATTTTCCTTTGTGTCTCAGATCTCTTTCCTGCTCTCCTTCTATATCTTTGTTATGCGAAATAAGTCATCTTCAACTTTTTTTTTATCAATAGTGTCCTGTTTCTTAGGTTTAAGTTTTTCTGTTATAATTTTGTTTTTTCCAGTAGGTCCAAGATCTCTTCCTTCCCCCTATGCTCTCTTTTGGTCTCGTCATTTTGTAATTCTCCCAAAACTTCGTTTTTCGCCACTACAGACTGAATTTCCATATTTTGTGTCTTATCTGCATTTTCTTTTGTTTTTCACTTTTCACAACCTTTTCAATCGTGCAAAATATACCATCATAAAATTTTAATTGGACTCCACTGACCACCATCTTTGACTGTATCTCTTTATTGTGTTGTGAGAGCAACACTTTGGTTTTGTCCCGGTTTTTTTTTCCCATGCCGCCGATCTCAGCTTATTCCTGGAAAATGGTAAGGGTCTAACCTGTGCGGTTTTTATGGAAAGTGTGGACCTCAGGCTGGATTGATGAATATAACATTACATTTTGGAAAGCTCCGCAGAACTCTTACCTGGGGCCAAAAAGGATGGTTTTTGCTTGTCCACGAGCCCGAGCCTATGGTGTGCGAAGTGAAGTGGAGTTATATAGCCGATGTTAGAGAGGAGTATCTGAAGTTGTGCAGCCAATCTTTTGTTTCATCAAACTATGTTTCTGCTTTCAAGTGGAAAGCTTTGTTCTAGCAGGCAAGCAGGCAGGTACCACTTTCAAATTAAAGATTGACTAAAATCTATAAGTGTTAATTATATGCGGCAGTTACCCGGCCCCACAGCCAATATATCTTCTTTGAGTGATAAATAGAAAAATTTACAAGCAAAAATCTGGCATTTTTCCACGGGTCCGAAAGTGCTGCCATCTATTGTTTCTACCCTCTTCTGTTCGTGATTTCAGCTGAGTTTATCATTCGGTTTTTCGGATTTGGGATTAGGGTAGGGAAATGATATCAGATGTGCCTAATAAACTTAAAAGTTCTTTTATTGCTAAAGAAATTGGAACTTATCCTTCGCTCCTTTCTAAGTGGTGACGTTAGAAAGTTGGCCTACGGCAAAAAAATCAACTTTTAAACTAAAACAGATAAAAAATTTTCGACAGCAATGGATAGTTCTTGATGAGCTGATCAAAATATATGTCATCCATCTTTTGGTACAAAAATTCCTTCATGAGATACACCAGTTTGAAAGTTTCAAGGGGTTGACAAGTTCAGTAGTAAGGTAAACACTGAAACGAAATCTAGGCCAATACAACTTGGGAGACATATAGAAGACTTGTAAGCAACAGTTGGATGTTAGGTAATAATCACCTTAGACAATGAGGGGTTAGCAACTTTTGCTAGTTGGTGTATCTATTATTTGTTTTCAGTGTATTTGAGGGTAAAACCAATTTGGTTCTAATGGTAAGACATGTAGGAGACTTGTAAGTAATAATCTGCTGTTGGGCTACAGTCCACATCAGTGATGATGTGTTTGCAACTATGCTAGTTGGTGTACCCATTTATTTGTTTCCGGTGAACTTGATGCCAATCACAGAAGAGGAACTTATAAGTAAGAATCGGTTCACTTGGGGCGAGAAATGGCTGGTAGCTCATAATCATCTTCGGCAATGAGTGGTTTGCCACTTTTACTAGTTGGTGTACCTATTATTTGTTTCCAGCGTATTTGATGGTTAAACCAATTTGGTTCCAGTGGTAAGACTTGTAAATAATAATCGGCCGATCCGCTACAATCATCTTCAGCAATGAGGGGCTTGCAACTTTTGCTAGATGGTGTACCCATTTATTTGTTTCCGGTGAACTTGATGTCTATCATGGGAGAGGGACTTGTAAGTTAGACTCTGTTCACTTGGGGCTAGAAATTTGGGCAAATTGGTGCACATTTTATTTGATCGCTTTAAATCTGACAGAATTCAGTGTTTACGCAACGGGTACAAACGATAACGTAAGACAACGAGGCAGTTTCGTAATAATTAGTGTCACCTATGGTATTTTATTCCTGAAAAGTTACGGATAGCTTTATAATACCAACTAGATTATATAAGATATTGCTCCAAGTTTTCATCCGTCACGATGTCTACGATTGAAAAGGATAAAGTTCAACTGGCTGCAAAATCAATTTAGTCCCTTCTTTCGATATTATTTTGTAATTGTTTTTTTTTTCAAAACTGAGGAATAGCCTTTGGTCATGTGATAACTGATTGCGTTCTTGTTTGAACATACAGTTTTAGAAACTTGGATAGGCTGACAACCTCATCATTTTACCGGTAGTGAAGAAACAAGCACAAACAAGAATGTAAAACAATGAGATAGTTTCGTAATAATTAATAGAATGTCATCTATGGTATTTTGATCCTGAAAATTTAGTGGTAGCCTTATAATACCAACTAGATTATATAAGATATTGTTGTTTAAAGTAATAAAATATTATTGTTGGTAAAGCACCTGTAAAATTATTGCTTAAAAGTAAACAAATTGAAAAAATTGAGCAAGGAAAAATAAAGAATGCAGATGTCTATATAATTATATCGTATCATCAACGAGATCAAAATGGTGGCTTACTTCCATTTTTAACACCGCTAGAAGCTGCAATAGGTAAAGCTTCTCTTACAAGTGGTGCAGCTGCAAAAGGTACATATAATGGAAAGAAACTTGTTGATAAAATTAGTGATTCTTCAAACGCTAAAGGCAAAGGTTTAACATTATCGGGGACTTTACCAAAAGGTCGAGGTTTAAAATTACCAAGTACACACAAAATTGTTGGATCTAGATCAGAAGTGGTTGTCAAAACTGCCAAAAAATGTCGTGGGCCCAAGAAAACACAAATAGAAGCTGAGCTTACACAATTCAAAGAATTCTCGCTTCCAAAAAACAGGGAACGTAAGAAAGAATCAAAAATCATATGATACCTTTGACTAATATTGATATAAGGAATGAATTAGTTCATATTCCTTATTTTCGAGGTTTTTTTCTCGAGATAACATACTAAGTAACATAAAGAAAAAAGAATTTGGTATAATCAATTATGACTGTAAGGGATCGCCTGGGACGCACTCGACTTGTTATTTCAATGATCCCAAGTATTCATTTGTAGAATTTTATGATTCTTTTGGAATTCAACCTTGAAATTAAATAGTCAACTATTTAAAGACATCAAATAAGCAAATTGTCTATCATTCTGCTCAAGTCCGAAATTTCAGCGATGTGAATTGTGTTAATTTGTGTGCTGATTGTATAAAAAAGATTCAAGGGAAGGGAACCACAGAGTTTTTTATAAAGTGTATTTTCCAACATATGGAAGAAGATTTAGAAAAGAGATTATTTGTTTATCGTAGACGTTTTAAATATTATGTAAGTGTTAGTAATGCTTTCTTAGTGTCCAAATTTGTATTTACTGCATCATGTTTATCTGCTGTTGCTTTGCTATCTCTTGCTTCTTTAGGTCTTGGGACAGTTCTGATTAAAATACTTGAAAAATATCTAAAAATAGCAGAAAGAAAGGCTGAGTATAAGATCACTTATTCGTTCTATTTAGAATTGCTTGCTATATGTAAATCAGGTGAATTGGTTCATGGAGAAATAATTAAGCGAGAAAATTGATTAAGCAAATCTTTATTGTTAATTGTTATTTGTTAACATGGCTATAAAATTATACGGCTATATATATTGCGTGAAGTCTGCAGATTTAACATGTAAATAAAATCCTTCTTACTTTCCACCCCGCTCTTCAAAAAACGTATTTCCTTAGTAAAAAAGGCATATACAATAAAGCCAATAGCTCCTTTCAGTTTAAATTTGCCTACAAGTACTGTTGTCATCGGAGCCAGAAATTTTTCAGGGGAATGCGTTAGAGTTTCTATTTCAATAATTATGCTTGTCTCGTAATTTTTTGATGAGTTTTGTTAAACTTAATAAATTATACATATTCAAAGTCCTCATTAAAAGAAATCTAATTTGAAATGTACAAAGAAAATATATCATCCCAACCAAAAAAAAAAAAAAATGATGGGAAATTTTTTTTTTTGGTGTTGGTGATCTCAACCTCAATTCTGAAGCAAACCCCGCAGAGTATTTTTTGGAGGAAAGATGGCTGCTTCTTACTCCTCGATCACGGCACCTCTTGTCCGATTATTTTGACATCGTCAACTGCTGCACAAGGTAACAACAAGAGTCAAATAGTTAGAAAGCAACCATTGATCAGTCAACCACTTTACCAACACGACCATACCTCGGCCTGCAGAGAAAATGTATTTATTCTTTTGAAGTTTCAATTGAAGAGCTTCTGGTGAGGTTTCAGGTGATGCGTGTTTGGACTTGTTCCAAGAACTCCGAATACCGGAATCTCTTGGGAATAAGGCCAGAGATAAGTTAATTGATACAAAAGTAATCAAGGAAGTCAATAATAGCAAATTATATGTTATAATAAATAAAAAAATAAATTATTTGGATGTTAAACCATCCACTAAATATTAAATTGTTACATTTTATCGGTAGTATAGGAAAAGTGAAATATAATCAAATTTTTATGTCGCAAGCCCGGTACGATCTTAAGGCTCAGGATGGGAAATTATAAAAATGTTAGACATTTTCAGTTAAAAGGGGTTGAATTGATGGGGTGGTCTAAAATCTGTATTTATATTGTGAAATGTATAAAAATAAGATCAAATTTGATTTCCAAGGAACTGTTTTCACTTTGAATTTAGGGAAGGAAAATTGTAAAAATGCTGGAAATTTTCGTGCAAAATAGTGCATATTCAATTGAAAGAGGGGTAAATTTAATTGATGAGTTCGGTGTGACCTGTAACCTATGCCCACATTGTGAAAAAGTACAAAAATGAAACCAAACTTTGATTTTCAAGGACCTGTTTTCGTGTTGAATGTCGAGATTAAAAATGTTTTATATTAGAAGTTAAAATGATGTAAAATTGACTGAAATTAAGGGAAAATGATGGTGTAATCTAGGTGATCCAGAATTGGCAATTACTATACTACTGACACGTAACGACTCCATGGCTTTGGTTTCGTTATTTACCAAGGAACAAGAAATAGACCTCTTGGATTGTAGCCTGTTTATCCTAGAATGTTCTTGATTAGGCTTAAAGGAATTGTACCAATTTCTCTCTTCTCTCCATATACAGCCCTACTTATGAAGCTGCCTAAGCAAATAAGGATTAATTTATGCAGATCTGCAACAAGTGCCTCTGCAACTGCTTCACGAGGTTACCTTATTGCTTCTTGAAACTTAACCTGGGAGATTCTTTACTTTATCAAACAACCACTCAAGCCCATGGACAGTTAAAACAGGGACATAGATTCTAAAATGGGCAAAGTCTGGTAAATCTAGCTTTTCTGAGCCATATTATTATCACTTACTACATATTCAAGCTCACACCCAGCATTTTCTTACCGGGACACTTCAATGACAGCATTAAGGAGGATCAAATTACTTTCTTTTTGTTCACAAACACTTTAAAAGTTCTTTGTTGGATTTAAGTTCTTATGACGGTATGGACAATAGTTCATAAATCGTATTTGATCAAAGGCTCCATAATGCCAAAATACTGCTACGGAACAAGTCAGAAGCCAAAATTGAAATTGGTAATCTGGAAGATACAAAAGTTCTGCCAACACAAAACATGAAGCTGACAAACCGCTTTGATGACCTAAACTTGAAATAGGAGATAAACTATGACCCTCAGCAAAGATGAAAGGCCTTTTAAAATGCGATAAGATGGATTAAAGAAGAAATCCTAAGCCAAAAGAAGTATTGTGTTAGCATTGCATTACCAGAAGAGCCCTGCCAGCAGTCGAAAGAGAAAATTAGATGAGCAGGTTTAAAGGTTTTTGGGAAAATTTGTACCGACAATTCAAGTGTTCTACTCAAATAACCATCTCGAAAAATTGGAAGAGACTACTTTGTCGTCAGCGAAGTCAGCAGGCAAAAGTGACGCTAGCAAACTTCACCAGATTTTGTCAAGAAAGCCTTAATTTCTGAAGTTATCAAAGAGATATAAGTAAATGTCATTAGCTGCCAGAATGAGCATTTTGTAAAATAAAAAGGTCACTTTTAACGCCTACACAACCCAACCCAATATTCAGCGCCAGGTTGTTTCTGCCTTATCGTTGAACCTTATAATGTTGATCTGGCTGTTCCAGCAGAAGCCGATTAGCTAAAAGCAATTAAAACCCTGTAGAACTTCAAATTTTAAGGCAAAGTTTGTCTTCTCCTGGAATTATACAAATAGTGCCTTGAGATCACTTCTGAATTGTTTCATATGTCGGACCACTGCTGGTGACCCTATTTGCTGATACCACTGTTGTATCTGGGGCCGACATTGGTATCACTATATAAACTCCAACGCAACTCCAGTATCGTTGGTGGTTTCCTAGAGTATTTTAACGTGATCGAATGATTGCAAGGACCAAACAATGGGCCAAGGGTGCCACTACCTGTGTCACCACTATTATCTCTTGCTATCTCCTTGGAGGGTAAACGGACCATTTTTGCAATGCATCAATGACACTATTTCTCGCAAACTCTTTTCTTACCCTTCAAATCAACACTTACCGACTACCAATAACTAATGGCTAAATCCAGACAGAAAGAAATAGATCTTATCCCAAAAGTTCACTTGTTACGAAATTACTTACTAAGCAGCGAGGCTTTAATTTGTAATGAAAAGTTATATTACAAGCAAATGTAATTAAGAAGTTTTAAACAGGTAATTTATCAGAAAAAAGATAGAAAAGGGGCAGGGAGCCTTCAAACATCCCCCGTAAGATAAATGACCCCCCACTTCCTATGCTGGTCCACCTGTACAAACATAAATACTGAAATTCAACTTTACAATATCCATTTTAGTGCTATTTTTACACCAGTGTCGGTGCTGTTGCTTTCAAGGCTTGGCTCTGGATTTTTCACCCTCCAAACTTCTCCGCCACAGAACAATCATGGTCTAGATTGTATGAGCATCCGCATGAAGTTTGGAAAATTGAAGAACACAAGAGTAGCAGCAAATAATAGTGCCAATCATGTCGTGATATCTTCCGGCTAAACCAGAGTGAATTCCAACCCCCAGTTTCTAACATACAGAATCAAATATTGCTAAAAATATTCAATTAAAATTTTCTTGCTCTCACGAATTTAATTTCTTGAGAGCCGTAGAATCATATTATGGCATATTCAATAAAACCAGCCTTTAAGAAAAACCGGATGAACTGGCATCATAATCTCCAGCCTTGTAAGTAACTCCACATCTCAATTAAAGCAGAAATTACCCTTTGGCATAATTTAAATGATCCATGGTCGAAATTAAAAAGGCATGTGAAAACGATAGACGCACAGGGAAAAAATCGAAAACTCTAAGCTAATCACCGATCAGTTAATTCTAAGTCCCATCCCCTTGGAATAATCGAATGAAGAATAAACGGCAAAGAAAATTGAAGATGAAATTAAAGAATGAAAAACCAAGGCCTCTGTAAAAGGATCATAATTGGCCCTCCAGCTATATGCTGGGGAAATTACCAGTCATTAACGACATCCAACAGTGATTTTCCGTAGGGGATACCTCCCCCTCAAGAAGTACCAATACGTTCTTTGGGTTGATAGGGGTAATCTAAGATTCCTCCCCAAGCTTTTTCAATCCAACCCGGCATTCAATATCGCTCAACCATTTCATATCCCTTTGTAATTCATTACATTCAATATCTCTCACATTTTCCATATCCTTTTGTAGTTCATTGCATTCTATTTTATGATTATCTGTTCCCCAGCAAGTCCAAGACCTCCTTCCTTCCCTTAAGTTCATTATACAATTCTCTGAAGATTTTAATCCCCTCAATCGCATCTGAATTTGTACATAACACTTTTTGTTTTGTGTCTCAGATCTCTTTCTTGATCTCCTCCTATATCAATGTAATGCAAAATAAGTCATCTTCAACTTTTAATTGACCCATAGTGTCCTGTTTCTTAAGTTTAAGTTTTTCTATTATAATTTTGTATTTTACAGTTGGTCCAAGATCTCTTCCTCCCCCCTAAGCTCTCTTTCGGTCTCGTCATTTTGTAATTCTCCCAAAATTTCGTTTTTCGCCACTACAGACAGAATCTCCATATTTTGTGTCTTATCTGCATTTCCTTTTGTTTTTCACTTTTCTCAACCTTTTCAATCGCGCGAAATATACCATCACAAAATTTTAATTAGACTCCACTGACCACCATATTTGACTTTATCTCTTTATTGTGTTGCTAGAGCAACACTTCGGTTTTGTCCCGTTTTTTTTCCAAGCCGTCGATCTCAGCTTATTCCTGGAAACTGGAATAGGGTCTAACCTTTGCGGTTTTTACGGAAAGTTTGAACCTCAGGCTGGATTGATGAATATGAGATTACATTTTGGAAAGCTCTGCAGAACTCTTGCCTGGGGCAAAAAAGGATGGTTTCGCTTGTCCACGAGGCAGAGCCTATGGTGTGCGAAGTAAAGTGGAGTTATATAGCCTATGTTAGAGAGGAGTATCTGAAGTTGTGCAGCCAAGCTTTTGTTTCATCAAACCATGTTTCTGCTTTCAAGTGTAAAGCTCCGTTCTAGCAGGCAAGCAGGCAAGTACCACTTTCAAATTGAAGATGGACTAAAATTTATAAGTGTTAAAAATATGCGGCCGTTATCCGGCCCCACAGACAATATATCTTCTTTGAGTGATAAATAGAAAAATTTACAGAAGCAAACATTTGGCATTTTCCCACGGGTCCGCAAGTGCTGCCGTCTATTTTTTCTACCCATTTCCGTTCGTGATTTCAGCTGAGTTTATCATTCGGTTTTTCGGACTTGGGATTGCGGAAGAGAAATGGTATCAGATGTGCCTAATAAACTTTAAAAGTTCTTTCATTGCTAAAGAAATTGGAACTTATCCTTCGCTCCTTTTTAAGTGGTGACGTTAGAAAGTTGGCCTACGCCAGAAAAATCAACTTTGGAACTAAGACAAATAGAATTTTTCTTCGACAGCAATTGATAGCTCTTGATGAGCTGATCAAAATATATGTCATCCATTTTTTGGTACAAAAATTCCTTCATGAGGTACGCCAGTTTTAAAGTTTGAAGGGCTTGACAACTTCAGTAGTAAGGTACACACTGAAAAGAAATCTAGGCCAATACAACTTGTGAGACATATAGAGGACTTGTAACAACAGTCGGTTGTTAGGTAATAATCACATTCGGCAATGAGGAGTTAGCAACTTTTGCTAGTTGGTGTATCTAGTATTTGTTTTCAGTGTATTTGATGGTAAAACCAATTTGGTTCTAGTGGTAAGACATTTAGGAGACTTGTAAGTAATAATATGCTGTTAGGCTACAGTCAACTTCAGTGATGAGGGGTTTGCAACTATGCTACTTGGTTTACCCATTTATTTGTTTCCGGTGAACTTGATGCCTATCACAGAAGAGGGACTTATAAGTAAGAATCGGTTCACTTAGGGCGAGAAACGGCTGTTAGCTCATAACCATATTCGGCAATGAGCGATTTATCACTTTTGCTAGTTGGTGTACCTATTATTTGTTTCCAGTGTATTTGACGGTTAAACCAATTAGAGTCCAGTGATAAGACATGTAGAGGACTTGTAAATAATAATCAGCTGTTCTGCTACAATCTTCTTCAGCGATGAGGGGTTTGCAACTTTTGCTAGTTGGTGTACCCATTTATTTGTTTCCAGTGAACTTGATATCTACCACGGGAGACGGACTTGTAAGAAAGAATCTGTTTACTTTGGGCTAGAAATTTTTGCAAATTGGTGCACATTTTATTCGATCTCTTTATATCTGACAGAACTAAGTGATTACACAACGGGTACAAACAATAACTTAAAACAATAAGGTAGTTCCGTAATAATTAGTGTCACCTATGGTATTTTAATCCTGAAAAGTTATGGATAGCTTTATAATACCAACTAGATTATTTTAATCTTCCGCCATCTATGCTACATCTTGGTTTATTGTGGCTAAATTTGACTCTTTGCTGTTAATGGGATAAGGCTTCTGCATTATTTTTAGGTTATTTTCATATTGATTTATATACTCTATAGATAGATTTTTAGCTAAGTTGAATTTGAGAAACCCTTTTCAATTCCTAGTATAGGTCTTTTCTCTAGGTATTTCTATCAGCGCCATCTTTTTTCACATATTAATTAGGTCGCCATCTACATCAACAATATCATATGGCACCATTTTTGTTGCTCTTCATATAACACTGGTCGATAGTTGCTAAGTAATTATTTTCCAACAAATACAATCAATTCTGATGCTGTTACGATCTAAACGACTACATCTGACTAGTTTTTAGCAAGAAAGACATTTCATTTAGCCATCAAGTAGTGAATATAATTGGAAATTCCAAAATTTAAAGGCAATCACGCTGCGATAGAGGTGGCAAGAGAAAGGTAAGCAGAAGGGGGGTGAGTGAGTTGGTAGCAAGAGCCGTGGTACCCGCCGGGCGTGCCCCTTAAATTGCGGGGACAAGGTAACCAACCCTCAACACTTCCCTTACTTTTCTATTCATTGTTGCCAGAGCATCGCGGCGAAGTGATTCGGACATCTTTTTGGCCCACCTTCCTTAATTGCGGGGTAAGGGTTCAATAGCCAGACGACATTTCGAGCTCAAAACACTCGGCGCTACTACTTGATTTGCAACTAAACAAATGAACCAACCACCATGTTCTGTTTGCAGTCAAAATGTAACCAAAAGCAGCGGCGGTGCAAAATGCACGAAATGCCATAAGTGGTGCCATCTGACGTGCGGAAAAACAAAATACTCACGTGAACTAGCAAGCATCTTTGTTTGCCCTAGCTGTAAGCCTGCGAATACAAGCTCACCTGCATCGGGAGTCAAAACCCGATCGAACCCAGAAGTAGCCCTTAGTCCAAATCTACCGCCGAAAAACAACTCAACTCCGATCAGCACAAACTACGATATGCCAACAACATTCAGAGGCAACAACAACATCTCGGATCAGAGCTTGGGACAGGGAAAAGCCACCTTACCTGAAGCGGTCGAGCTCAGAGCTGCAAATGAACTATGCAGCTACTGTCATCTACCGACAGAAAATTCCACGGCCATCAAATGCTTTTTCTATGGTGAATACGAGCACACGGGATGTAGACAATTAAACGCCGATCTATTCCTAACAATTAAGAGCCTAGATCCTGATTCATGTCTTTTCAAATACGAATGCGAGAGCTGCAACAATAGAAACGTATCGTTCCTGCAGCTAAAACTGAGGGAAGCGCTCCAGTTAAATGCACCCAGTCCTTCGCTCCCAGCTCTTGTTCCAACGGAAAGCACCATCCAAAGCTATGATACTGCTGTTGATGTGATAATGAAGGCTGATAAGGAAAAACAACTTAGAGAAGGAAAACGGACAAATGTTGCGATCTTTGGTCTCCCGGAGTCAGAAGACACCTCTGAGAAAGACTTGGTGATTAACCTAACTACAGAGAATGATTTGGGAGCTCACCTGCAGCACGACGACATTCGTGAGGTCGTACGCGTGGGAAGTCAAATAAATGGCAGTAAGCCACGCGTCTTAGTAGTCAAACTGAAGGACTCAAATCGACACAATCAAGAAGCGACAGAAGATTCTCAGCGCAGCCCCAAATCTAAGAAAATCGACCAACGAACTTGTAAAAAACCAGGTCTACATAAACCCTGATCGAACACCAATGCAAAGGGCACAACTGGCACAACAGCGTCGAGCAAAGTCGAGCCAAGATCAGCAAGCACAGCAACACTCTAATGTTACTGGAAGCACAAATTCCAGGTCCAACGGGAACCAGAGAATGAGACAACAAGCGAGACCATCAAATGGTCCCAGCCAACGACAGCCCCAAAATTGACGAGGAAAAGGCCCAAGCCATACAAATGATCCGAAAAAAAATAAAATGCCTCTATTTCAACGCTGACTCTCTCTTAAACAAAATGGAGGAAGCCAAGCAGGTTATCAAACTGGGAAATCCGGATATTGTGGCAATAGTAGAAGTTAAACCAAAAAACTACAGATACTTACCTACCGTCACAGAGCTCAGTATCGAAGATTATTATCTGTATGAACAAAATCTGGAAGTGAATACAGGTAGAGGGATAGTCTGCTATTGTCGAAAAGGCATCAAAGTGCATCCAATATTGAGGTCAACCGACACGATTGAGCCCAAAGAAAGTCTGTGGATCTGCATTAAGTCTAAAACAACCAGCGACACTGTTCTTGGGATCTGTTATCGTAGCCCCAACAACACTAACACATCCGACGAAGCTCTGTTCTCACAAATAGCAGCATTCGCTAAGAACACCAACCAAAAGCTTGCTATTATAGGAGATTTCAATCTCCCTAAGATAGACTGGAATAGGCGATACACCACGGAATCTACCGCAAGCTTGACGAGTAAATTCCTGGACGTTTTTAACGAATACTTTCTAGAGCAGCTAATATCTGAGCCAACAAGGATGCGGGGATCTGACACACCAAGTATCCTCGATTTGTTCCTGGTAAGCGATGGAAACCTGGTATCAGATATTAAGCAGTTGTCACCAATTGGTAAATCAGATCACTCGGTAATTATGTTTAGCTTGGAAACGGAGGTTTTGAGGACACGTGTGGCACCGAAACGTAACTACTACAAGGGAGATTACGTTGCTATGAGAAGAGAGCTTTCGGATGTCAACTGGATTGGAGAATTCAGTGGGTTGGAGTCGTTAGACACCATTTACACAAGGTTCACTAATATTGTAGCCTCAATGGAAAAATAATCTATTCCTATGCACAATAAATACACCCGTGTTGCATTACCTAAAGCCAATATTGAACTGATTAAAGCAAAACAAAAAGCATGGAGAGACTACAAAAGTAATCGACAAAGTAACGACCGAGAGAAAACATTTAAGAGGCTCCGCAACAGGGTTCGAAAAGCAACAAGAAGAGAGGGAAAGCTTAGAGAACGTAAATTAGCTTTCTCCTTGAAAGAAAACCCAAAAAGTTTATGGAAATACGTGAACAGCAAAAGGAAAAACAAAGGTGGAGTCTCATCTCTTTACGATCCCGTGAAACAAAAGCTGATACACGACCCCACGGACAAGGCAAATTTTCTCAACAGCCAGTTCTCTTCTGGTTTTACTCAGGAACCGGAGAACGAAGACCACTTTAGCTGTGAGGAACCAATTCAGGGTATAAGCGAATTGATAAGACCAATAGAGATCAAACATAGCGATGTTAAAAAAAAACTCAGAGAACTTAACCCAAGCAAGTCCACAGGCCCAGACAATCTACATCCAAAACTGCTCAAAGAACTTGCAATGGTAATAACAGAGCCACTAGTCTACATTTACAGAAAGTCTCTTGAACTCGGTGAGCTTCCCGGTATTTGGAAAAAAGCTATTGTCGTCCCAATATACAAAGGTGGGAAACGAGAAGACCCATCAAACTACAGACCGATAAGCCTCACTTGTATTACGTGTAAAGTACTTGAGTCTCTCATTGCAGACCACACCCTAGAACACTTAAAACGAGAAAAAATACTTACCGAAAAGCAGTTTGGTTTTCTTAAGGAACGATCTGCAGAGATCCAACTGCTTTGTGCCACAGATGATTGGAAGAAAAACATCGACAAGGGGTTTCAGATTGATCTCATATACTTGGATCTCAAGAAAGCCTTTGACAAAGTTCCCCATAAGCGTCTCGTCAAGAAGCTCATGAAATACGGTCTCTCCTCATCCGGGTCCTCATTCAGTCTTCTTCAATGGATTACGGACTTTTTAACTGGCAGAAAGCAAGTTGTGTATGTAGAAGGTTGTCTCAGTAATACCGAAGAAGAAGTTCTTAGCGGAGTACCCCAGGGGTCAATTCTCGGCCCCCTTCTGTTTATCAACGACCTAGTTGAGGGAATAAAATCTGACATCCTTCTCTACGCGGACGACACAAAGCTCTATCGCGTCATCTCGTCATGTGAAGACATTCACCACCTGCAGGCAGATCTCCAAGGAATCGATGACTGGATGAAGAAATGGATCATGGATATCAATACCCAGAAAAGTCATATCCTCACTCTGGGTCTACAAAACTTTTCGTCCTCATACTTTCTTGGTTCCGCTGCACTCACTCTTAGTAGAGAAGAAAGAGACCTAGGCATCTTAGTGGATTCTGAACTGAACTTCAGTAGCCACTATGAAGCTGTCGTCAAGAAGGCTTCCAAAGTTGCTGGTATGATCAGAAGAAACTTCTCGTGAGAGGACGACAAAATGCTTGCTACGCTCTATAAGTCCCTTGTCCGCCCGATTCTTGAGTATGGACATTGTTCTACAAGACCATACTACAACAAGGACATAGATGCTCTCGAAAATGTTCAGAGAAGGATAACTAAATTCTCTCCCAGGATACGTTTCCTTCCCTACGAAGAGCGGCTTAGAAAGCTTGAAATCCCAACCCTCGCCTATAGATTCCATCGTGGTGATCTTATCGAAATGTACAAGCTCTGCAATGGAGCCTATGATAACTTACCAGCACAGAGAATCGTACAGTTCAATAAAAATCATCTCCGAGGACATCAGTACAAAGTGAGTATGGAACGTTTTTACAAGGACATGGGCCGATGGACTTTTGGCAACCGAGTTGTTCAGCATTGGAACAACTTACCAGAAAGAGTAATCTGCTCCACAAACCTAAGGACATTCAAGAAGGAAGTTGATGAATATTATTCAAGTGACATTTTCTCCTTATGCAAATTTAGAAGAAATGCAAATTAAGATTTTTATTTTGTAGAGGCTTAACGGCCTGCCATCAAATTTGCGAATATATTTATTTATTATTATTTATTTAGATTATATAAGATATTGCTCCTAGTTTTCATCCGTCACGATGTCTACGATTGAAAATGATAAAGTTCAGCTGGCTGCAAAATCAATTTAGTCCCTTCTTTCGATATTATTTTATAATTGTTGTTTTTTCAACACTGAGGAATAGCCTTTGGTCATGCGATAACTGATTGCGTTCTTGTTTGGACATACAGTTTTTGAAACTTCGATAGGCTGACAACTTCATCATTTTAGCGATAGTGAAGAAACAAGCACGAACGGGAATGTAAAACAATGAGATAGTTTCGTAATAATTAATAGAACGTCATCTATGGTATTTTGATCCTGAAAATTCAGAGATAGCTTTATAATACCAATTAGATTATGTAAGATATTGTTCCGAGTTTTCATCCGTCACGATGTCAACGATTGAAAAGGATGAAGTTCTACCGGCTGCAAAGTTAATTTAGTTCCTTCTTTTGATACTATTTTGTTGTTATTTTTTCAACGCTGAGGAATAGTCTTTGATCATGTGGTTACTGATCAATAGCGAAAAAACAAAGCCAAAGTGTTGCTCTCGCAATACTTTAGTCGGCGAAGCCGAACAAAGGTTGCCACAACACTTCAAGCTGTACGGGCAACATAGGTCTAGTCGTATTTGTGTTTAATATTTGTTTTCTACTTTTTGTTTGTTTTTCTTTTGCCATAGTATTGAATAAATCTTCATCAAAAGAGAATTGGATTACCACATTTGGTTTTTCATATTTTAAAAAAGTTTCCCCAATTTTACCAGGAAAAGTGGGGAAGATAAATTTCCTATAATTTTTCTTTGGCACAAATAGCGTTCTACCTGGATATGTATTTGTCACTGTCTCATATTAGATAAAAGTTTTCTGAGGTTATCTGTTTTCTGAAAATTTTCCCGTAAAATCAAGTTCGCTCGTTTCAATATTATATGGCCAAGCCAATTCCACATCACATTCAAGATGGTTAAGATACAATTCCGTAGAATTATGGCACTTAAGCTCTCTCGCCACGGATACGATGGTCAAGTTGAATATCTTTTCGAATGACGGTCACCCTATTGGAGTGAATGGCACAAAAGCTGGTATCCTCAAAAAGTCCAACTAGATAAGTTTGTAAGATAAGTTTCCTTTCATTTTTCTTTCGCAAAATTAGCCTTTTACCTTGATTTTTATTTCTCACCGTCTCATATTAGATAAAATTTCTTTAAGGTTCCCTGTTTTCTGAAAATTTTCCCGTAAAATCAATTTCGCTCGTGTTACTTTCAATATTATATGGCCAAGCCACTTTCACATCCCATTTTTTCATACTATCCCTATTTCCAACCTCAGTATCAAATATTTCATTTTTCAGATAGGATGGCATAGCCTCCATTTTGTTTTATGGATCGGTCCACCTCCCCGCATAGTCAACGAAGTAGCAAGTATATACCTATTAGCATTTAATGCCTGATAATTTTATTTATTTCTCAATTGATCCTTACGCAAATTATTTGGGCCATCCAATAGCCTAGAAGTTACTTGTTATAAAATCTTGTTTTATGGAATTCCCAGTGCACTTCTGATATACCTTTTATGGTTCTTTTAAACTCTTGGAAATCTCTCTCTTCATCTGCCCCTCTAGCTATTGTTTTTTTCTCTCTTTCTTTTCTATCAGCTTCTTCCTTTTTCTTTTTCCTTCCTGAAATTGAATGTATTTTGTGTCATATCTATACGATTCCTTCTTCGTGAACCAATGCTGGAAGTTGAGCTCCTACTACTCCTGCTACTTGGTCTACTATGATTTCTTCCATCGTTATAATCTTCAATTCATTTTCTGAATCTGTTCGTTCCGTATTTATTCACTCCAAATCTCTAACTGGTATTATTTCAGAATTCAGCTAGCAACTATTATTTCAATCACATAAAAATACTTTCTTGAAAGATAAATAGCCGGTAATCTTACCGAAACTTGCTATGTCTCAATTTGCCGATTATTTTCGTAAGCTAATTAGTTGCGTTACATAATGATTCGTAAAATTTTATTGTATTCAAGTAGGCTATCCAACATCAGATAATCGTTTATAATAGTTTACCTATCAGCCTTTTTTGTTCTTTTTGTGCAATTTTCTATAATTTAATCACAGTAACTACTATGTGGGCTACATTAAATCGTATCTTCAGATTCTCTTAATCTCCTGATAAGTTATCTAATCCAACTGCCACCATTACTATATCTGGGACTACCGGTGGTACCCCTATTATATGTAGTACCACCGCTGGTACCATTATTATATCTGGGGGCAACACTGGCACCACTATTTTAACTTCGACACCACACAAGTGTCACCGGCGGTTTCGTAGAGTATGGTAACGTGATCAAGCCATTGCAAGAAACATACTATGGGCCAAGGGTACCACAGCCTGTGTCACCAATAATATCTCTAGCTACCTCTTTTGAGAGTAAATGGGTGCCCTCTTTCGATATCTTAATGGTGGTATTTCTTGCCCACTCTTTTCTCAATCTGCCTGGGATTGGGAAAAATAATCGCACACGGCTGGAAAAAATAACACACTTTTTTTCTTCCCAAAGGTCAATTCCAAATAAAAATGTATTTACAAACTCTGAAAACAGACTAAAAACAAAATTGCTGATTTAGTACAAAGAATTTGATGTAAGGGTCGATCCTAGATTGACGCTGGCGAACACTATAAAGAAACCTTCTAAAAGAAACACGTTTTGAATACCATTAACTATATGTGACCTAGTCTAAATTGACAGAACTAATTCTTATCCTGAAAATTCACTTATTGCAAAATTACTTGCTAGGCAACGAGGCTTTAACTTGCAATTGATAATTTTATTGTAAAATAATATAAATAAATATAATTTGATATAAAAAACAGGTCATTTATCTGAAGAAAGAAAGAAAAGGGACAGGGATCCCCAACAAATAGGTTCATATTATTCCTGAGAAGAATGTAAGATTTATGTTTTAACTAAGGATTGAGAGACATCAGTTATTCTTCTATTCTATATGAAATTTGATAAAACTGAGGGACAAAACTGAGGGACAGTGTCTAGTAGACACTGGGATAAAAACTTAGAATTATTTACTTAACCTTGTTAAGGGCGCAATGTAGAAAAGAACCTACTTCAATTCATCATCCATCAGTTTGAAAGGCACGGCTTTTCGCCTGTTCTTATATTCCTGAGCTTCCCTGCTGCCTTGAACTTGATCACGCGGCAAGAGTTTCTAGCAATATTCTATACAAAGACGAAATGGCCTTGAAATTTGTTGAGCTGCTTAAGTCATTCTTTAAGGATTTAGTGAGCTGAGGTAAAGCTTACAATGAAGACACAGAAAAATTTTTGGGTCAGTTTAGAGTAAAACAGGGCTTCGTCCTGTCACCATCTCAGTTCAACTACTGTGTTGGTTGGGTGTTTGAGACTGTCCCATCTTCTCATCCAAGAGTTTAGACAGGACAAAACCTTCATTTGAAGGCCTTGAATATAATGATGATAGTAGAATCCTCTTAGACCTAGACAAAGCCCGATCTACGATCTGCAATCTGTAGACAAAGGCAGAATGCGTTGGCTAGATAATGAGTAAAGAAAAAGCAAAATTTATGGCAATTAGCCAAGCTGATCCTTTTTTTGCTAACTTTAAAACAAGTGAACCATGGATAAGGTTGACAGTCTTATTTACCTTACTTACCATCTTTTTACTGAGTAATCTTTAGAAGCCAATTTCCGAAAGTGACTGCAAGAAGCAAAGACGGTGTTTGCTTCACTCAAAAAACCATTGTGGAACCAGTGTAAAATTGGTGTACGCAAAAAAGTCACGATTTACCTGTCTTTGGTTAGGATTACCCTTGTTTATGAATTTGAAATATTCTTGGTTAACCAATTCTATGAAAATGCACTAAAGGTGTTCAGATATACCTTTCTGGAAAATATCCTTAGGATTAATCCGCTTGAACAAAAGTAAAACTTTGATATACGACGAATAAAGGCCATCAAGAGAACCTTAATGAGTAAAGAAAACCTACTGAAAACATCTTATGCTTGGCCATGTCTTATGGTAGCCACCAGTGTACTTGCATATCATCAAACCTATATATAGACGTCAAGGAGGACAGCGAAAAAAGTGGTACCTGTCAAAAAAGACCTTAAGCCTATCAGGGGATGTAGAAGGCTTATACACAGATGATTAGGCTAGTTGCTGTCACTTGCAGAGGAGCTGGCAGAAGAATTTAAAACATGGACCAAACAAGCCTCGAAAATCCTCGATGCCAGGTAGGGCCAAAACGTCTGATTCTGCTACAAGTTAATAAGTAAGTTAACAGTAGCTAAAGTCATTTCAATGTCATTTTCATTGAATGTTGTTTTCCTGTGGAATTATTTGGAATGAATTTAAAAAGGATTCCTAAGCAATTTACAGCCTTTACTGAGTAATTACAAATTATCGTATTTATTTGATCTGAAACTTTATAAGAGAAGGAATTTCTTAAAATTTATCATTCAGACTGATCTCTATCACTCAACCCTAAACAGAAAGATTTTTGTTTAAATTTTCCCAATAATCGGAGTGCCTATCTCATTCCCTGTAATCAGCGATTAGAGAAGCCTAACTTCAAGAGCTGTCAAATGTGTTTCGAATACACGAAAACTTAGAACAAAAGAGGAGGGGCAAGAAAATTTTTCAAAAGAAAAAACAAAAAATTTATGCGCATTTTAATTTCTTTTTACCGTTCTTATTACCATTATGCTCATTGACAGCTTTAAAATTTTGTTTTTTGAGGAGGGGATACAAAACTTCTTTGATTCCTTTAACTTCTTTGAAATACAAGTTTTTTGGATTGGAGGGAAAAGTATTTCTTAGAGTCCTTGCACTGATTGCCCATATACAGATGGGAAATATAGGTGCTCCCCAAAAAGAGTCAAACAAAGAGATAAAAGGTGCCAAAAATCATGGTAATAAGAGCACAGAAGAAGGATTGTTTAACTAGAAGCTTAAGATTTCAATCTTCTATTTAATTTTCAAAAGGAATTGCAGAAAAACGGATTTCCTTCTGTTCCTATTTTTTCTATTTAATCCCCAATTAAACCCCATAACATCCAGCAAAAATTTTGACATAGTCAAAATTTTTCAGACAATTTTGAAAATAATTGGAATTTTAATTAGATATATCTCTAAAGATGGCAAAATCTCCAAAACCCTTGGGGCAAGGACCTTAAACCAAAAATTTTCCGTTATTTCATGACTGGTTGTTTAATTGGAAGGGCCTGCTCTAAATTGGGCCTGTGATTCACTCGAAAAATCTGGGATTGTCATTTTTCTTGAAAGAAAAATATTATGAAAGTTCTTAAGCCGAACTGGCCAGACATGACAACAAACAACAAAGAGAGATACAACTCAGAAACAAAAAAATAAATAAAAATCCGAACAACACTGCGGCCAGTAGAGAGAAAAGAGATGAAAGACTAAAATAATGCGGATATTTTGCATGTATCTAGACTAGGTGTCCGTAGCACAAGATAAAAAGAAAAAAACACTAAACTAATAACAAATAAAACCACCATAAATAATAATAAAACAATTGTTGCTAATGATCCACGTAGGGAGAAGAAGCTATTAGAGTTAGTTAAATGAAAACATCAAAGCAACTGTTGTTGCTTATCATGAACATATAAATTTTAAAGCGAGTAAAATTTGAATTGAACATGCAAATGAAGTATTTTTCTATTGAAGCATGATTGACACCCTACAGGAGCAAAAATTAAACAAAAAAGTCACAGCAAACAAACATATAATAAGTACTATTACAAATGAATAAAAGTAATATAGGAACTGCAGATTTTAACCCACCTAGACTATCCCATTAATTAGCCCCTTGTCAATTCAATTCACAACACTGTAAGTGAAAAATTCCGACATTTTAACATTTTTCCATCTTTAGTTTAAGATCAAAACAGGTCTTGTGAAATAAGAATGTTTTGTTTCATAAAAAAAATTGTTTAAGTATATTCTAATATAATATCTAAGTATAATTGTTTAAGTATATGTTTAAGTATATATTCTTGCTCTACTACTGAAAAAATGTAATTACTTGTTATGTCATAATATTTAATGGGTAGTTCGATATCAATAGGGATATAGTTATTATTGTTTTTCCCTTTTCTTTAAAAAACCCTTAAAATCAAACATTTATCTATTTTTTTAATTTCTTTTCAAAATCTGCTGCTGTAGAATCAAATCGTTCTGGTGCAAAGATATCAACCGGTCGGTTTGATCAGTAGTTTTTGGTTTAATCAATAGATTAGGACTTGAGTACAGACTGAATCTCCGAGGAACTCGCTAGAAACTGTTTTGTAATTTTTTTTTGCAGAGAAAAAAGCTGCATACGCCATCTTGGTTCGAACTGTGAAGAGAAACTATATGACTTTTGCAATGATAGAATAACGCAAATAGAAAATGAATACAAACAGAGCGGCTGATGAAACAAGCAATATTATTGGGTGAAAACTAAGAAGGGCTTAATATATGTCATGAATTGTATGGACTTAACGCTATATTTATTTTTTTTATTTTATTTAAGAATTAACGACGCTTCTTGACTACTAAGGTCCCTGCGTCGGCCCTGCAGTGCATTCCTGCAGCGTGATTCGATCTCTGGGTCCCGTATTACCAAGCTAAGGTCAAATCCACTGCGCCACCACAGGACACGCTATATTTATTATTACTTAATTTCACTTGTTTCAAATATTTTTACGAAGAAAAACTTCAATGTTTTGCGATTAGAAATTGAATGTTCTAGTGCCCTTTTTAAGGGTCAAAATTGATCGGAGCACAACTCGCCTCTCCCAACCCCTTTTTCCCCTAATGTGCCTGATAACAAATTTCAAACAGCTATTTTGTTAAACGTAATTCAAAGATAAATAAAAAAAAAAAAAACTCTGGGGTCGACAGACCTCCTAAGCCCGGGGATAGGCATTGTATATTATGCCTGGGGGCATATAATGTTCTTAAAGAGGGTTTTTTAAAATAGTTTAAACATTAGATAAGCCCAAGTTGTGACGCCCTTCCAAAAATTAAAAAAAAAAACTTAATTAATCATATTCTATTACTGAAATTAAGGAAACTGATACTTCGCCCTCCTTGGCCCGAGTATTTCAAATTTATTCAAGAAATTATAGGAACCCACCCATGGCCCTTTTCACCCCCCTTCCCCGTCCAAAAATTATTGACGATAGTCTGTTCCAAAATTTAGGGGCCTAGTGTTTGGCCCCCTAATATAACCCCCTAATTTATTGACTATATTTTATTTTAAAAATTATGGAGACTGGCCCCTGGCACTTCTCGGACACTTTCCTTAAAAACAACTTAATAGCCGTAATTTTATGCTATGACTTGTTGGAGCTGACCCTTGGTCCTGCTAGCACCTTAAAGGAAAACATTTTAATGATATTTTGTTCCAAAACAGAGGGGATGTGATACCTGGCCTTACATGGGCTGGCCCCTCCCCCTTCATTGAAGAAAAATACTTGTTCATAATATTCTGTTCTGGAACTTGCGACATATAGCTCCGGTCATTTCTAGAGCCCCCCCCCCCCATCAGAAAAAAAACTAAACTTAATTGCAAAACTTGTGAGAGCTGACTACTAGCTTTCCATGACCTGAAATTCCCCTCCCCCCCCCCGAAACAAAAAAATAATAACACTATTTTGTTCAAAAACTAACGGGACCCAGCCCTTTGCCTCCATGACCCAACACATACCACCAAAACAAATTTTTAACTATAACTTATTCAAATATATTTGGGAGCTGACTCATAGCCCCCCTTGACCCAGCCATTTCTCCCAATAAAATTGTTATAAAATAAATATGACTGGTATTTCATTCAAGAACTTATAAAAGCTAATCCACTCTATTATCAAACCTCCATCCACCCCAAAAAAACATTATTTAAAATATTTAATTCCAAAACTTATAGGAGCTTAGCCCTGTTCCTCTTGGGACCAAGAGCTCCCTTCTCCTCAAACAAATAACCCATACCACCAAAATATATTTTTAACGATAAAATATTCAAAAACTTTAGGGAGCTGACCCCTGGCCCTCCAAAACCCAAACCTTTCTCCCAATAAAATTAGCAGAACAAATATGACTGATATATCATTCAAGAACTTATGAAAGCCGACCCATGGTCCTCCATAATCCAACCACCAGCCATCCCCAAATGTATTAATGATGCTCTATTTAAACGTTTAAGGGAGCTTAACCTAGCCCTCCATGCCCGGATACCAACTTATCAACGATAAATTTTATTCCATAATTTTATTAAGCAATTACAGGAGCGAACCCATGGACTTCTTTGCCCTCATTCCCCTCAAAAACAGTATTAATGATAGTCTATTCCAAAATTTAGGGGACTGTTTTTGGGCCCTCATTGAATAGAACCCCCAGAATAACTTATTAAAGATATTTTATTCCTAAGATTATGGAAGCTGATCATTGGCCCTCGTTGTCCCATTCCCTCTAAAAAACAACTTACTAACGGTAATATTATGCTAAGACTTCTTGGACCCTTGGTCCTGCAAGCCCCCTAAATAAACACTTTTTAATGATATATTGTTCCAAAACAGAGAAGAGGTGACACCTGGCCTTACATGGGCCACCCCCATCCCCTGAAAAACAAAACAATTACTATTCACGATATTTTATATCAAGACTTATGGAACCTATCCATCCAGTAGGACGCAACCACTGTTAAAAAAACGTCTCTATAAATAAACATAATTTCAAGAGTCCTAGGAAAGACTAATAAAATTAAATTGAATATTTGGTATATAATAATATTAATTACCAAAAGCAAATCACTTAAAGATTTTACTATTTTCTCACACAACTGCTATAATACACATAAAGTTAAAATATTTCGTTTGCACTAAACGCTAAATAAGTTACGGCGAAATAAAAAAAAACAAAAACAATAATGGCCAAGTTAAAGTGATTCTTTCCCTTCCAAGTCATAAATAAAATTATTTCAAGAATCACAGTTCAGAGTGTAAGTTGGACTAATCAGATCTCTTCTTATCATTTTATTCAATAATTTTTAATTATGAAATTTTCTTCCAATTTTAACATTCAGGATTGTTTAATCATTGGTCCGTTTGAAAAACATAGGGGTATGAACCATTTTTGCAATTTAAAGGTATTAACCTTTCATACAATATAGAGCGTCACTTGAATATTTTTAAATACTTCAATTTCTGCATATATAAAAAGATATTTTGGAGTAGGTAATCATAATATACTTGAATCTTTGGCAATCAAAATGAAAAAAAAATTAATTAAAGGAAAAATTTCGGAAAAAGAAATTTTTAAAGGAAAGTAGATGCAATATTAAACTGAAGATCAGAATAATTCAAAACCTTACGATAATTCAAACTCAGAACAATCAGATATTACTATTAAAGCATAAATGAAACCAAAAATGAACCGTCATTTAACAAACAGTCATAACAAAAAAACAACTAAAAGGCTCTAATATCAATGAATAGATAAATTTTAAAGCGAGTAACACTCAAATTGAATATGCAAATGAAGCTTAAAACGAACAAAAGCATTTTTTTACTGAAGCATGAATGAAAACCCACAGGAGCAAAAATTAAACAAAACAATCATAGTAAACAAAAAACAACAAGTACTAATACAAATGAATAAAATAAGTATAGGAATTGCCAATTTTGCCCCACTTAGATCACCCCAGCAATTAGTCCACTTATCATTTGAATTCAAAAAATTGTAAATGAAAAATTCCGACATTTTAACAATTTACCATAAAGAGCCTTAAGATTAGAACAGGTCTTGGGAAATAAGTATTTTTGGTGTAATAAAAAAATAGTTTAAGTACATTCCATTCTTGCTAAACTACTGAAAAAATTTAATAGTTTAATATGACTTAATATTTAATAGATAGTTCACTATCAATATGTAGAAAATTATTATTATTTTCCCTTTTATTTAAATAGCCTTCAAAATCAAACCTTCATGTAATTTTTTGAATTTCCTTTCAAAATCAGCTGATGTAGAATTTAATCGTTTTGGTGCAATGATATCAACCAGTTGAGTTGATCAATAGTTCTTGGTTGATCAATACAATAGGATTTGAATACATACTGAATCTTCGAGAAAGTTGTTAGAAATTATTTTGGAATTTTTTTTTGCATAGAAAGAAGCTGCATACACCATCTTTGTTCGAACTGAGAAAAACTATACGCCTTTTGTAATGAAAGGATGAAGCAAATAGGAAATGAGCACAAAATGAACAGCTGACGAAACAAGTAAAGTTATTGTGGGAAAGCTAAGATGGTATTTATTTTTGTCTTGACCTTTACAGAATTTAAGCTATGTTTATTACCTCTTAATTTTATGTGTTTCATATATTTTACACGATGAGAAACTGTAATGTTTTCTGTAATTAATTTTCTCGTTTAATTATTTATTCATTAGTCAATTCATATGATTTATACATAGCAGGCAATTCTAAACAGAATGAATAAGCTGTTTTATAATGAGCTTTTCTTTCTATTATATTTAGATTATATCAAGTATTTTAATCAGAAGTGTGTCAAGACTTAAAGAACCTAAATGTAACATAGCGAAAGCAGATAAACCTGAAGCACTGAATATAAATTTAAATACTAAGAAAGAATTACTAACATTTCCAGAATATTTAAAACTTCTACGATATAAAAATAAATGTTTCTATAATTCTTTTTCCTTTTATATTAAGGAATAAAGTTATGATAAAATTTTGGGGATCCACTCCTTCGAATCTTTTTTTAAAATACTCTCTAAATATATATCCACAATTAACATCAATTAAAATTTTGCATTGGAATAGAAAGATAAGGATTTAATTTATTTGAAATCTTTTAAATTGTACTTTTCCATCTGAAATACCAAACAAATCAAAGAATTCTATAACTATATATTTAGAATAATTGAAATAAAAAGTCCAATGAGTTCCAGGTGATCCAATTAAATCATAATTAATTGTACCACGTTCTCTTTTAATGATAAAAGTTTGGTCAGATATCTCAGGTAAATACACCTCTAAAGTAAGGAATTTGGTGTAATTAAGCCTTTATATCAATATTTGTTAACGGCGTCATTTGACTTTTTTTATTTATACACTTGTCGTTTTTTTGGATAAGGGGATGAAACTTTAGTACCCATGTTTCTTAGAAACTTTGAAGTTTTCCATTCCAAAGATTGTCTGTATGCCAGGAAGTCTCGAAGCTCCACCGATTTCCCCGGGTAGTTTCAATGCTCCGCCAGAAGAGCTAGCAGAAAATCTATCAACAACTTTTTTATCGGTATTTGTTCCTAAGGTTGCAACACTACTTATTAAGATAGCTCTTCCAAGTGCAACAGCTAAAGGTAGTAAAAACCTAAAAATCTTCCATTTTGAACAAGCTGTTTGTATAAAACATCAATATCACATACTTTATTTTCTTTCTTAAATTTTCAATTTTGTTCATATGCCTTTGGCTTAAAAAAATTGAAAATGCCCTTAACTTTTCTTCTGCTGTGACTTACACGAACGTGACATTTTTGTTTTGCTTTACAATATTCTTTTATTTATATTTTTTGAAAAGTGAATAGATAAAATTGTATACTTAGTAAAACTTTGCCATTCATCGTTGAATTATTTTATGTGATAAAAATCTTATATTTTTTACTTTACTTCAACCTACCTTTCATTCTCTTTTGAAACACTTCAGCGGGATCTTTTTCAAGAATATTTATTATGACTTTTTCTATATTGTCTAAACGTTCAGATAACTGCATGAATACCTTCGAGTATAGCAATAGCGTTGAAAGACTGCATCTGCACATGAACTGCATCTGCACCATTTTTTGGGCTTGCAACATTTCTGATTGTTCTATCTTCTGTGTTAATATCTTTTTTTTTACTTTTAAGGTAATGTTTAATCATAGTCCTTTATCATCAGCTCTAGTCAATATATTGTCAGGTAATTGATACATTTTAGAATATTTGCTAATATCTTTCGTTAATTTCAAATTGTTTAGGATTTGATCCTTAATAATATTTTGCTTGAAATCACTTAACATTGAAAGATTAACTGCAAATTAACTATTTTCAAAGTTTGTAACATTTTCAATTCTTCCATTCTCCGTGTTTATATCTTCTTTTATTATTTTAAAGTATTTTTAACAAATTGTCCTTCACCATCAACACTAATCAACCTATTATCTGATGAACTGTGTATTTTAGTTAATATACTAATATCCTTACTCAAATATTGATGTGTAGGCTTTGTTAGTTAACAACTACACCTTTGAAATTGCTTAAAATTATTTTAACATACTGTAAAGTAATATCAACACTGTCTGATTTTGTATCACCTAAATTAGTTAAGTGCCTAACCTATAAATTAAGACTTCCATTATCATCGAGTTATCTACTTTCACTTTTATTTTTACTGGTTTTATTTTCTAAACTTCCAAATTTATTCATTGGTTGTACAAATAAGTTTATTAAACAATTTATATTTTTTGTAAAGGTATGTCAAAGTTGTTTCTATACTTAAAAGTTTCTTCTTTTGGTTTCAGATCAAAAAGCAAAGAGCCATTACCCTTTATTGCATGATTGAAATAATTAAGAAGTTTACCTTTTTTAAGTCAAATGGATGGTTTTGTCTAGTTTTATTAATTTGTTTGGATTTGGACATTAGAAAATGAAAAATAATTACAATTTATTTGTAAGATTTTAGTGGTATCAAAATAGCTTTGAGATACATATACTATTGATTCATCTCGTTTTCTACCTCTTACAAATAAATTTCTTAAGTTTTTCTCATCCTTTACTAATACAAAATGGTCAAAGATAAATTAATTCGTGTAATTAGGGTCTAAGTTATCTACTTTTTCGATATCGTCTTTGCAATTACTTGCAAAAATATAATCTGTTCACTGTTTTCCTTTTAAACAGTCTAGGTCTTGAATTAGTTCTTGATTATTGTCTTCTTCGAGATCTTTAGTATACAAATAAACTTTGTAAAAATATAAATAGTCCCATATTAAATTTAAAAGTAAATTTGTTTTAACACTACCTAAACTTTCACAAATGATTAATCGAAAAAGCCATTGAGGTACAAGCGAATGTTTATTATGCAATTGCTATTCGAAGGTTTATAGTGATATTCTTTAAAAGCCGATACATCTGACTCATTTACTAAGTATAAACTTTTAATTAAAAAAATAATTAGCTAACTAGCTAAATTTACTACCTAGCTAACCAAACTGCCTAACTAATTTAATGCTTAACTAACCTAACTGCCTAACTAACTTAACTACCCAACTAACTTAGCTAACTTAACTACCCGACCAACTTAACTATCTAACTAACTTACCTATTTAATTAACTAATTTGACTATAGGTTTAAATATCCCAGGTACCGTTTTTACTTTATTTTTCAAAACCTTTCTTTCAGTGTCATTGGGGTTTGGAGATTTTTATTTTTTTTTTAAGAATATTCTATGTTTGCTTGCTCTTAAAATACACTAAGTATCTGAAAATCTTTCCACTTTTTCGAATAAAACATCTTTATGATTTTGCACTAGTCTTTTATCTTTAAAGATATTTGTTTTAATACCTTTCAATTTTTGATTGCTTTAGTTTTATCGTCACCGTCATCTAAATAAGTGTATACTTTTGATTTCAAACCTTCATACTATGATGTTACTGTTTAGGATAATTCAACCTTCAGCATACCTATAAATTTAATATTGACTACTGGAGAGTTCTGACGATTGTCTTTCTTAAAATCTGAAGGATCGAGTTTTTCATGAAGGTCACCCTTAATATTTTCACAAGAATCTCCAGTTCGAATTAAATAAAAGAATATCCATACCCATATAATATAAGTCAGTGTTTTCACTGTATTTTGGTTTCATGTATTCATTGTGAAATTCATATTTTAAAGCTTTGATAACTCTAATAAAGCAAAACCGAATTAAGTAGGTTTATATAGATTTATTTTTGACTAGGCCATTTTGGATACCGAGAAATTCTCGCTAAACATCATTTCCGATATAAAAATATTTTGTTTAATTTTTTTTTGTTATAAAACTAGCTATTATTTCAATCCTAGCTCTTTTTCTAAAAGTTTCCATAGTTTTACAGAACAATCATCATTAATTAAAATACATAACTCTTTCTCGATTTCATTCGTTTTCTTTTTCTCGTACTTTAATATTATGATATATATTTTCTTTTGAATAGGGTGATTTGTATTCTTTGCTCTTTTTTCAATAGTAAGCCAATGTTTAAACACAATTCTAAATTCTTATAATGCAAAGCATGATTTATTTTATAATGTAAGGTTGTACTTAATTTAAGAGCTAGGTTTAACCTTATTGTATAAATGATTAGGGTATTCTAAATCAATTTAAAATGGCTCCTACATTATCCTTATTCATTTAAGATTGAACATAATTTTTCAATTGATGGTAAAACTCAAAAGAATTGTTATTTTTAAATGATTGTGAATGTTAATACATATTAAATCTTTTCCGACCCAACCAATTAAACGTAATCTTTCAGTTATTGGTAATAGTTCAAGATACTATTTTCTTAAAAAATTCTGGTATATTAATAGATTTTAAATCTCTTTCTCGTAAATTTTGAGATACCGCCCAACCATACAACCTATTAGAATCTAAGTACATTAAATAATTAGAAGGTTTTATTTTATCAAATTTTTTCGTATTTTTATTATTTGCCTTGGCATATCAATTCCTGTACTGAAAAACACTTTCCATTATTCCTCTTTCAATAAATTTGTAAATATTCTTTTCAGAAAATAAGGGAATTTCAGCTTTAAAGTGTTTGAAAAAAGCTTCCCATGTTAGTCCAGGTGCAGAAAAGAAGTGAAAGGTTCTAGTTTAGAGTTATTTAACTCTCCGCTGAATCAAAAATACTATTATCAGGAACAAATTTTATAAGGAATAAATGAGAGTCATATTTTGAGAAACTACAAATTATAACGGGTTTCTTTATATTCCATATGGTCATATGGTCATGATCTAAATGAAAATTCTTATTTACTATTTCCTTTCCACAACTATGACAGCTTTTATTGGTTTTATTGCTCTACTTTTCTCTTTCTTGTCTTGTGTATAACCATGAACTCTCTGTCTATTTTCATAAGCTTTGGCTGTTTTTGTACACGCTTCTATTATTGTGGCTACAAAATGCCACTAGATTCTCAACCAAAGTATTCGTAATATCTATTTTGTGTTTATCAAGAGAAAAAAATATTTGGAATCTTTAGGATATAAAGATATATAATCTATGAAGAATATTTAACCAAAAAATATTCAGGAATACTTCGGGGGACGGCGAAATAAATCAAAATATGCTAAAAAAATGTAGATTGTCAAAAAGGTGAACTCCTATATTTTAGTTCCGGCTTATAGCAGGATATGCTAAGGTGAATATGGAACTACTCAAAAGGTACTTTTTGTATGTTACCACTATTGCTACTATTACTACTCCAACGACAACTACTTCCACTTAAGCTAAGGGTGCTAAAGTGAAATTTCAGGGAATATAAAGTGATTTCTATATACAAAATTCATTAATTCAAATTAAAAATATACAAAACCATATTATGCCCCAGCAGATAGCAGAGCTTGTAAGGCTGGGGCAGCACAAATGCATAAAAAAGACACAACGTCTCGTCATACTAATAATTCTAAAAGGAGAGAGAAAAAACTAAGACAAAAAAAAACATACGAGAGAAAAAAAGATACAAGGTAGGAGATCATAGAGGAGGCCACCCCAGCGCAAGAGCACCACAGCAAAATACATACTAAAATCTATTATTAATCAATCCCGACATCCAGGCAAAGAATTATTTTGAAATATGTTTTTTCAAAGAAAATGATGTGCTGAACAAAGTCACATCACTTTGTGTTAATTTAGTCTGCCAAAGGAAATATGGGTGAAGTTTCAAGAACGGCTTAGAGTAGTAAGTTGTAACTATCAGAACGTATTAAAAGCCGATTTTTATGAATTAAAGGGCACTCTTTCCGTACTTTTTAGTAACTGCTAAATATTCGACTAATACCATTACTATTGCTGAGGCTAAGGGTATGAAGATGGCACTTTCAGGTTATGTTTAGGAGGATATTGAACAAAAAAAAATCAAAATTACTTTTTGTATGAAGCTGGTCGTTTTTGCTGTCATTGAACTACTATTAGTAGTACTATTAAGGTTTTAAAAGGGTGTAATAGCTATATCCCAGGAAGAGCTTATAAATTAACTTGGAATTATCAGTGCATGATTTGTAGAACGTTGAAAAACAAAAGGTTCTTCAATCATAACTCTACTCCAATTCCTACTACTGCTGTTAGTACTACTACTACGACTAAAGGAATTAAGGAGGGGTTTTCAGGGAACACTAAGGGGGATGTTGAATTAAGTTGTTACACGCTATTTGAATGTAGACTGTCAAAAGAGTGGATCAGCAATTAGAGTATTATATTGAAAATTTCAGGTATGTTATTTGGTAAGTTAAATTCCTAAAAATTCACTATCTGCATTATACTATTACAAGTAGTAGCAGTACTAGCACTAATGCAATTCGAACAACTATTGCTACGGCTAATAGGATTTATATGGGGCTTTCAGGGACTATTGGTATGTGGTATATTGGTGTATGTATGCTGTTAAAAAGGCGTATCAGCCTTATCTATAAAATGGCTTAAATAGCACAGGTAAAACAATCAGATTATAGGGTGTGAACTTTGAATTGAACAACAAAGGTACAATATACTACTGCTGCTGTCAAAATAATATTTCTAATGCTCTTACTATTACTTCTACTACCATGGCTACTACTATGTCTATTACTAAGAGTATAACTGTGACTCTCAGGGCAACCTGAAGGACGTGTCAAACTAAATGAAAATCTACTATGTACATGTGGATTTTCAAAGGTGTGCACCAGCACTATCCTAGCAATAAATCAGGATATTAAGCTAAAATTCCCGGGGTTACCACTAAAACTACTAGTTTTGCTCCTACTTCTACTACTATTACTTCTACTGTTGTACTAGACCACTATAGTGTAGCTACATCCAGGCTGTCACACTATACCAATTTGTCAAGATATCCAAAAAGGAAAAATGAGAAATGCAAGAGGATATAAAGTAGAATCATTCAGAGAAAGCTAAAATTGGCTTAAAGCCAAATCAGAGGGTACCACGCACAAGCTAGTTGTCAATAAAGCGTCTGAGCAATATCTCAATAATGACTGACGGCATATTATCAAGATTTGCAGGGTCACAGCTATTACTGTTTCTGCTTTTACTATCAGACTAAACTAAAAGGGCGAAACTGTATTTAGGGTGTACAAATAGCATATATACTGTGTCCTGGTAACTTAATTTGGTTTTCAGTTTTCCCTTTCACAGAAAACTGAGGTGTGAAACAAAACCAAAATATACTTGTTGTATCCAGATGTTCAAAACAACTTATTTTATCAGAAGTTGTCGAATAAGTTTGTCCAACCTATAGAGATTTTTTTCGGTTGTTCTGGAAAATATTGCATCAATAGTCAAAGTGTTCGAAGTAACAGAATATGAAACCCCAAGCTAGTTTTGCAATTTTGGGGAACAGGGATGAGGTAGCCAGACTTCTGAAGTCTTACGAGTTGGTAGGTTCTAAATGATGTAACGCAGTGATATTTTTGATTTTAATTTGACTGCAATGTTGTGAACGAAAAAACTTTAATAATTTATCTGTTCCAACTGATAAGTATATTTCCATTAACAATTCAATTTTGAGCACTACTTCATAAAAATGATATACCAATTAGGCTTTGCTGCCACACTATCCACTCTTTGAATAACTCTTTTCCGCTCTAAATGCTGGTTTCACAGTCTTTAAAAGCTTGATTCTTCTTTAACCCTTTCCTTTTCCTCCCACTATTTGTATCTTGCGCAACACTCCTTCGATAATAAAAGAATATAATTTTTGTTCAATGACAACTGTAATTTATAAATAAAAGCCATTTTTCTTTCTTAAGAGTCATATGAGAATATTTCTAGTTTTTCTCTATGATAAAATCGTTAGCTGAAAAGAAAATATAGGATGAAACTGGTTATCCAGAATGTGACTCTTAGCATTCTGTAAATATATATTAAAACATTTATAAACATAAGAATTTTAGTAAGTGACAAGAGGACCACTGGATTATAGAGAACACGACTAGATCATATTTTTTCTGCAATGCTCGAAAATAACATAGTTTTTGTCAAATCGTACAAAGTGGCTGGAACCAGTATGACACAGATAATGTTGAGGTAAACTAACTGAAGCTTTGTCAATCCATGGGATCACAATAGCATTAAGAAAATTGAAGAATATGCTCTGGTTGCATTTAATTTAAAATAAGAGACTCATTAAGAATTAAGAAACATTATGAATTAGGAATCTGTTTGCGCTTTAATATTTAAGAAGTGAACACAAGGTGACCAGAATAGCCTATCGGTTTTTCACTTTTTTACAATTATGATTTATTTCTTGTTTAATAGTCTTTTTTTTAAATAGTTTTTTTTTCGACAACACATATTGATTTTCACTTTTGTTTTTGCTTTTCAACAGATAACTGATATACAGAAAAAAATGTGTGAATAGAAAATAAAAAATTAATTGATAGTAAAATTAGCTTTTGTGTTCTAGTTTTGAGGATAAAATCTACAAGGATCAAAGCATACTGCCTTAAAAAGTACTATGCCCTTGATTCTTCATCAATGTCGCCTTATTCTAAAATCCTTGCAGCTGCAGTAAAACCTGGCTCATCATAGAAAGGAACTGCTGCCATAAACATACAAAAATTTGTTCTTCTGATCTGTTTTTCAAAGCTGCCGGGAATAAACTAGTAATGAAAAGCATCAATCTCCAGTAATCAGTAAGAAAATCAGCAAAAACAAAGAAGTGTCACACATTTTTTATTTTCGTGTACTGTTTTTGTGAATTTGTCAAATAATTTCGAAGCTGACGGCTACATAGTTAAAATCTGTAGCTCAAGTTTAGTATCTTTACAATATTGAAATATTATGAATTATAAGGTGCTTTTTGTTAGTTTAATTTTGCCTTATTGCCTTCGATGAATCAAAAATTAAAACCATTATGATTGTTTTAATGTGTGTTGTAATGAATTTTCCTTGTTACTGTGGCCACTTGTAACAGTGTTACTACAACCATTTTTTCTTTTGCTTTTCGAACTGGCTGTTCTTCCTTTATTTTTTTAGTCATGCATTAAGAAAAAAGCATAATTCAGTCTCTCATTTGTTTTTTTCACCATATGACGCAAGACACTAAATTCGGATAACTTTTTAAAGTGTTAATATAATTATTACCTCTGACTTTGATAGTGTTATGCCTTCTGCTGACCGGCTATAGATCCTTGTGAGAAATCCTTTTAACTTAGATTCTCTTTTAAATAATTTGGTTCAAAATAAATAGAAGATCCCAATTAAAATTATTTTCTTTATATTGAATGTAAATATGCTCAATCAGTATGAAGTCTAAATTGTTCTCATAGTTTTTCAGTGATGCAGTTGAACATACAAAGGGTTTCGTCTTTTTGAACGAATTTATGCCAAATATATTTTGTCTATGTGAAACTTTCCTTAATGATCGTTTATGATACATTTTAAAACTTGCTTGGTTCTCAGACTGAACGTAACAATAGAACAATTAAAAGTAAGGGAAGTCTTGTTTTTATACAATTTTACTGAACCTTTCAACGGTGCTAAGAAAATTGAAGTTTCAAAACTTTGTTTAGAGGTTTTTTCGTGGAAATGATGAACATGGTGGGTGGGGAGCTGGCTGCTCTCAAATAATCGTTGACTCTTAAAAAGGGCCATATAAATCCAAATTTAGAATCGTGTGAACCCCCTGAAGTTTTATACGACCACCGAATCCAGAAAACCTTGTATGTCCTTAGTGTATGACTAATACTCTTTGCCTCATGGCTTAGGGGTGTTAATTTATGTTCTGTAGATATTTTGGAACAAAATGGCTATCTCACAATTTCAGTCATCCCCGTTTGGTGAAAGGAAGGGTCGTTGGGGTGGGAGTATAATTGCCTTCCATCACTAATGGCTCCTATATTGACCTAAAACTTCTAATTTTTAACCAAATAAGTCGCGTTTGATGTTTTCACAACTATCACTTCCATAATAAACCTAATTGCCCACGGTTCATAGACTACTATCAGAGCTCGGTTATTCGAATGACACGAAAAGACTTGTTATATGGTATTTTGGCAATTTTGATTAATATGGTTATTTGAAATTTTTAATAGATGTATTTTGGGGAAAAACGACGTTTTGTGAGGTGGCTGCCCTCTGATCTCTTTTACTCTTTAAAAGGGCATTGAAATTTCTGATCAGCAATCCAACGAGTATACACGACCATCTTTTCTATAAGAATCTCATATACCCCATGGACAGAGCTACCTTAAACTCTTGCCCCGAGGGTTTTAGGATGTTTATTTCTAAAAGGCATCATATCAGGATCCTTCATCTACGCTGAATATATTACTATCTCAAAATATTAATTGGGCTTGCTTTGAGAAACGGTGGGCATCGGGAGAGGGCTTTTGTGCTCTCAAATTACTTTTAACTCATAATAAAAGCCCCAAAGCTTCCAATTTCAAATCAAGTCAGCCCCATCTAAAGCTTATTCGACCACTCATTCCATAAAATCTTAAATTTTCTCTAGGTATAGCCTAAAAGCCTTGCCCCAGGGCTCTAAGGGTTGTAATCCCTGAAGGCATTGTTACGTGCTCCTTAGACTATTTCAGACTTGATGGCTGTCTCATAATTTCAATTGGATGCGCTTGGTAAAAAGAGGATAAGTAAGGTGGTGCTAGTTACCCTCTATCAATTTGAATCTTAAAAGAAACTGAAAATTTCCAATTTTGAACCAAATGAAAATACCCTAAATTTTATGTATCTATCCTTTTCCTAAAACCATTAATTGCCCCCGAGGCATAACTTACAACCTTTTTCCCAGGCTCTGGGGGTTTGTTTAAACCAAAAAGCCTTGTTATATGATTTATAGACTATTTTGAATATAATGGCTATCTCAAAACTTTTATTGGATGCAATTCAAAAAAGTATTACCTTTGTATGGGGAGGGGGTAAATGCCTTCAGATCACTTCAACTCTTAAAACGAGTACTAGAACTTCTCACAGCCAATCCGAAGTTCATAGGACTACCCATTCTATGAAAACTTTATATGTCCACAGAGTATAAATTAAAACCATTACAAAGGGAGCCGAGGGGGGGAGATTGAAATCTTTAAAGACACAATATCTAGACCTTTCAACGATACTGACAAAAATGACAATCTAACATTTATATTGGATGTATTAGAGAAATGATTGGCTTGAGGAGGCTGGTGACCATCCATTCACTTTCGACTATGAAAAATGGAACTAGAACTTGCAATTTTCAATCGAATAGCCTCTTTTGCAAGTTCTACGATAACTCCTTCTATACAAAGGGCCCTGTTATAAAAAAAAACATAACACATTTTGCCCATATCATTCTCTCTTTAGGCAGCACTATTGCCCCGCCTATTATATTGCAAAAGGGACAGAGGAAGCTCAGAAGACTTTGGTGCCTTATTATGCAAATATTGAAGGAATATACTATGTTCTGTGAATGTCGGTGTCTAACACTGATTACAAATCTTACATAGGCCCTTCTTGCAGAAAAATCATTGGGCTACAGTCTGTTCTGCTTTTTAAGCAGCTAAAATTGATGCATCGCTAAAAGTTACGTCTTCATTAGATACTAATAAGGTATCCGATCGTGCTTAGAAAGACTTGAAAAACTAGCTGGAAAATTTGAAGTATCTTAAAAATGTACTATAAGGAATTAAAGGTAGTAAAAGGAGGTATGGTGAAGAAGTGGAGGTAGCATTTAACCTTTGTAGTGAAAATTCAGTTGGTAAATAAAAGTAAATGTAGAGGCAGCCAAGTAATAAAATTAAGTAGAAGGGAATTTCTGCTGCATTGGCATGGATGAAATAGAAAATAATAAGTACTAACACTAATGACATTGCATGGTTGCACAACAGAGCTATAAAAAATCAAAATTTATTCGAATTAAATGTAAGCATATTCTAGTCAAATGTAAGAATAAAATTTATCTCTACTTGTTTACACAGGCCATGGAGTTCGTTTCAAGCTGCTGCAGGGCCTGGAATTGTATAGAGAATATGGATTAGTTTATCCACATAATGAAACAAGAACAAAAGAAGAAGTTAAGTTTAATTCTGATTTACTCAAATTTAGATTTTGACAAAGATAAAGTAAAAAAACAAAAGTGAGTAAAATACGCAAACATGTTGGACTGGAATACCATATAAAGTTTAACCAAAGAGAAAGTCACTTATACATTTTAGTAAGTATCTATTACGAGTCTCAGGTTCCCTTTTGGGAAAACCTAGTCTTCTATTTTGAGCCCAGTTTAGACTATCAGTGGCAAAAACAGATATGAAATGTGTAAAACTAATGTATTTTTGTTGGTGACTTCCGATGTAACTTTATCGTATTTATTTTATCATTTATTTGGTTTTAGCAAACAAAGCTGATAAATTTATCTTTTGAATCTGGGGTATTTCCATATTCTCTTAAATGAGTTAGAGTAATAGCTCCTTACACAGCAGGCCCTCAGAATGACCCATCTTACTAGGCACTCATTTCAGATTTGCTGGTTTTTAGCAAAATGATTAAAAAAGCCATATTATTAACTCAAGCTTAAGATAAGGCTGAAGGATTCAAGAAAAATTAGTTTTCCATAGAAACTCAGGCACTCATTTCCTGGCCGAAATTTTCAAGTTTTATTTTCAATATTGGTTAAACCATATTTTTCATATTGCATTCTAATATAGATGTATTTTCTTAAATGTTTTTTCTTTTATCCGTGATGCAAAAGCATCATACAATAGCTAAGAAATAAAGACTCATCTCTTTTGATATCGTCAACCATTATTTGAGAGAATATTTTATATTGCACTGATAACTTTTGAAACCTCCTATTCATACAATACTAATAAGGAGAGAATTAATGCCAGGCTTTTATTCTTACTCAATTGTAGTATCTGTTTTGGCTTTTTCTACACTTAGCCATGACTTGATGCCCACAACTATTCCAATTTAATTCAAAAATCTCAAATCAATTCATATTTTAATCCTAACACTCTCTTTGCCGATTATAGACTAAATAACAAAGCTAAAGAATTAAGATTCTCTCTACCGTAAGTGCCCTCTTGTAACTTATTGGTTCCCTAAAAAGAGGAATCGTAACTCAGTAAAATATCTAAGAAGAAAAAATATTTATTTTGATTTCGAAATATTTTTATTTTCAAAATAGCATAGTAATAATCTCACTCTTTTTTCTCATTCTGGTTCAGATCATTGTCTTTAATATATTCCACCAATGGATTTAATCCGTCTTATAGTGCATTTATATGCATTATGTTCACTTTTTCTACAAAATAAGACTGTTCCTCTAACTTAAATTTTTACAATGATATCACATAACTTGCAAAAATCTCAAAGTTTGATTGCATTCAAAGTTTGACCCACAACCACTTGTAATTTCCTTCTGAAACATTGGATGCCTTTGGTTTCATTTTACTGCTTCTAGCACCTTCAACAATCAACAGAGTTAAAGCATACATATTCAATGCTAAAACTGTGCTTTCTATGAACAATAATCTATATGCACTATATTGACGCTCTGAACTCTGTCAATACCGTGGTAAGTAGATGAAACATTTCTTGTGTAAGCCTTAGCATCACAAGTAATGTTGACTCTCAAAACCCATTGTCGTTGGATTACGAAGGATCCTGGAACCAAAATGAAAGTCTTTCAACCTCGAAATCGACTGTTATCGGATTACAAAGGTTCAATAAACCAAAGGATGCGTCGTTATCCCGCCAACCTACGTCTTTCTTGTTACATAAATAAACATTAGACGTCTTTAACAAGGTCGTTTAGATTTGTGTAAGTAAACATTAGACGTCTTAAGGGTTTGCTAAGATCAATTTTTCATATGAAAGGGATTTCCCACTTGAATAGAGGCTTGAAGAATACTCTTGAAGGTTGTTAAAAATTTTCCTGGTAGGATTTTAAAAATTTAAATTTGCATATGTAACCAGTAACACCTGCTAAAAATATGACATTAAAACCACCTGTATGTAAACACAAAAATAAAACAAAATCTGCGTCTTATAGAAGGCCCAGAAGAAACAAGTCCTGAAGACGAAAACTTCTTAAAGGGTTGATGACTCCTTATTGTTCTCGGCATACCCATTATGGGGATTGAAGGATCTGAAATACCTTCACCACAGATGTTTCGAAAAAGGAAACATATTTTTCATTATATATACGTCTTCAAAATTCTGCAAATAAAGGGAGAAATTTTGCAAGACTAACTGGGAAAAGAAGCTGGGGGAGGGAAGCAATACCCACAATAATGTTTGTAGTAACGTCTATTAGTTTTAGCTTTACTTCAGCATTAATTTTTATTTTTAATTCTGTCAGGATTTATTTGTATCAATCTATATTAGTGTGTTTTTGCTGTTATTATACATTCTAATATTGGCTTTTTTCGATTTCTTTCAATTAATGACATAAACATTCTCATCCAGGAATGGTCAGCATATTGTTATTAGTATATATTTCTGGCCTTCTGAATGCTAAGGTCCACTCAAAATATATTAATTTCGTACAGGACCTTCATCTTAACGAAGTGCTTTAACATATTGATATTCCTAGCACTTGTATACTTTTTATCCGGGCTAATCAAAATTGTTTTTGTTAATTTCACCGAAAGACTAAAAATTAATAGCACATTCTTTCAGTATCTTAGTCGGGCTTAAATTTGCGGGGGGGAGGGGTATGTCTTCCTCTAACAAAAACTTGGTTTGATATATATTTGCACTAATGTGAGGAATTTAATCATGTTGATTCAGAGTTCAAGGTGAAAGAATTTGTTTAGAGTTGGATATTATTCATCATTAAACCAATAAGGTTTTCAGTGAATTTTAATCCCTGTGAAGCTAGTTAAATTTCGTGATCTTTGGGAAAGGATTATAGCTCCAGACCTGAATAAAATTATTATTCAGCATCTCAATAAATGGTTGATAATCTTATGATAATAATTGTCAAATGACTTAGACCGATAATTTGTTTGTTCCAACTTCACTAGTAAGCAAACAAAAGAGGGAAGTTTTCTGTAGCAAGAGTCGTCGTACTTGCAAAGAGTAGCACCTTCATTGAACTGTGGGGAATAGATAACAGAATCCTACACTTTCCTCGCTGATCTGTATTCTAGCTTTATTGACTAGCATTTTCTTTTCAATTTAACCCAATTGCCCTCCAGTACCATCTTTTCTTCTGTTTTTGTGACATAATTTTATCTTTTAGACTGCCATGATTCTTGGATTACGCTTAATTAAAGAAAGAGAATCATGAGCGAGAAACTTTTCTTTAATACTGTTCGAATTTTCCTGCGCGATCACTATCCAAGGGCGCAGAATTAGAATGCATTTTAACCTCAGGCCTGAGTTTCTTTGTCGATGATGCAATCTTATAAGCATGGACACTTTTATTCTGAGTGTAACACGCAAGGCAAAGTCAGTAGCAATGTCACAGACGACATAAATATTATTGACATGTGTAAGCTCCTTGTATCAGCCACCAAAGAGAATAAAAATATACTATGTTTTGTCAAATTCAATCCCAGTGAAACTGAATCCATCAATGATGGTGTTTTTGCAACACTAACTACGAAAGTAAATGAGATTTCTTGAAAGTAAGATAGATTTACTAGCTTCATGACCCACACGCTCTTAAATATGAACTCTTCAAATGCTGAAAAAGTTAATAATGCGTTAACCTCGGAGTGTAAGTTAACAAACGTTAAAAGTTAACAAATTTAAGGCCATCAAATTCTGTAGTGCTTAAAAATTGTCAACAAGATCAGGGATCCTCACTGTCATAATCAGTTTATTGACAAAATGTGCAAAGAAGCTTCAAATAATAATACAGATCTCAAGTGACCGAATAACAACTGGAAAAGTAGTGCTGGTGGTCAACCGTGGGGCGGTATTGTGACTAAAGTAAATTCCACTTTTCGTTCACTGCTTGTAAAATCTTGTGCTTAATTTCTTGCTGATATAGCTGATAATATGCTTATCTTTAATGTTTATCTGTCGACTTAGTACCGTAATGTTATGTCTGAGCAATTTTTTGCTCTTGCCCCTGGAAAGTAATGTAGAAGCATTTCAAGCAATATCTCTAGTAATTCTGCATGTTGAAGACTTAATCTGTAACCTAACTATTTTATCTGCCTTCTCTTCTCTTATTTATAAAATATAGTCATGAATCTAACGATGAAATGCACCATGTAGTGCTTTTTAACTGAAAAGGCACACTTCATCATAGAATTGTACTTGGAAATTCAAAAATCTGCCCTTTTGACCAAATCGATTATCATGGGATTCACGTTGGCAATACCATTTCTCTCACTCATCATCTCATAACAAAAGGCATCGGCCACATATCAGCTTCATATGCCTCTATAGCATCTCCTAAGCTTCGTCTTAATCACCGTCATCTGTTAACGCTGTACAACACTGCTGCTCTCCCTAACATCCTCTACATTGCACCATTCTGGAGGATTTAACAAATTCCATTTTCTTCTCTTTTGCAAAATAACTACTGAGATATCCAGCTTAGACACGGAATTCAAATCTCGTTAATTGTCTTCACAAAACAGATTCTACCCTAGCCAATGCTAAGCTTATGAAGAAGCAAAACCGAAAGATATCAAGACACGCTTTGAGTCGGCATCTTCAACTCTAGTTACCTTTTCATAGTTGGATAGTGACATTTTGTTGTTTTTTTGTTTGTTTTTTCTCTTTGTAGTATTTCATAATTTTCTTTTTGTATGAAGACGGTTTTTCAATAGGTAATAATAGTAATAATAATGATAATAATAAAATAATAATTATTATTAGAATAAAAAATAGTAATCATAATAAAATTAGGCGTGTTACTCAGGAATTATACGTAAATTCTGTAGCACCTTAATGGCGCCTAAGTAAAGAGCAAAGTGAACTTAAATTATTTTTTTTTCTAACCAAGGCACTTCATATAGAAAGAGATGTTATAGAAATCGTGATAAAATCTCATTCGATTTTAAATTGAAAGCCTTAGTGTCTTTTTGAGAGTCAAAATTTATTGGGGGACAACCAATCCTCTTTCATACGCCCAACAATTTCCAATCGTATCTAATTAAATTTTAAGGTAACGATTTTGTTCAGCATAGATTAGAGTTCCAGAAATTTTGTGTTGGAGAATATTGACCCCCTCCTCCCAAATTACTCGGGGTTAGGGCAATAGGTTATGCTTGTTTCACAATATTGACCTACAAGACTTTTATGGAAGAGGTGATCAAAATTACTTTGGAGTGGGCTCATTCGAGTGAAAATCAAAAGTTCTAATACCACTTTTAAGAGTCAAAAGTTATGGAAGGGCTATTAGGCCCTTCTTCTCCACCCTCTTCTATAAATTTATCAATTGAAGTTTCGAGATAATTATTCTGTTGAAAATAGACAAAAGATGAAACAACAGAGCTGTGGGGATAGACCATAACCCCAGAGGATGCAGGTAAAGGCTGTTAGTACTTTCCTGGGGGATTTAAGGCCTTTAAGGAAGGGCTGGTCGTTTAAACTTTGGAGGAGTCTCATTTTATGTGAAATTAAAAGTTTTTAGTTCTTTTTTAGAGTAAAAAATAAATGGAAAGCTTCTAGCTCCTCCCCAACACCCTCTTTCCTCAAATGCATGATTTTTTTTTTTAAACTTCAGACTGAGATAATTAGATTAAAAATTGAAAGTTCTAGTAACCTACTTAAGAGTCAAAATGATAGGAGGTGAACTACCTCCACTTTGCGGTCTCTTTTCTCTAAATATATCCTATAAAACTTTTGAGACCGTTGTTTTGTTGAAATTAGTCCAAATTTCAAATAAATATGCGTCCTGAGTTGACAAGACCCTCCAAAGCCCCCAGGGGAAGAGCTTTTAGTTATATAGGATTCTAATTGTCAACATGTAAGTTTTGTATGGAAGGGGTGGTTGCATAAACAAGGAGGGTCATTTGATTTTAAATTGAAATTTATATTTCCCTTTTTCAGATTCAAATGTGATCGGAGGGCAACAAGCCTTCCCACTGCTCTTTTCTACCAAATTTTTCCAGTGAAGATTTTAAATAGCCATTTTGTTCAAAATAGTCCAAAGTTCAAATAACTGTGGTTCCGGGTTTGATAATTTCCCCCCTTGAAGTCCTTGGTGCAAGGACAATAAATTTTGCTAGTTTCAATTGCTAACATATACGGTTTCTATAGAAAAGCTGATCTTGTAAATTTTGAAGGGGGCTATTTGATATGATATCGAGAGTTCTTGTGACCTTTTTAAGAGCAAGATACTGCTTGGAGGGTAGCTAGGCACCTTTCAAGTCAATCAATCCTCCAAACACGTCTAATTAATATTTTGAGATATCTATTTTGTTCAGAAGAGTTGAAAAGTCTAGTAACTATGTTATTTGGGATTTCCGCAGCCATATTTTCCACAGCCCTCAGAGCAAGGGCTGTTCGTTATGCAATTAGCCCATTTATATACCTGCTGTATTTTCTATTGAGAAAGATTGGTATTTTTGACCTTCAGTGTCCAAAAAGACAAAGTCACTCAAGGTGAACTTTCCAATGAATACTGAGGGAGCCAATTGAACAAAATCAAAACACATTATGTATATATGGATGGTCAAGAGGGTTTATCTCAGGAACGAATGATTATATTTATTTGAAACTCTTAGGAAATGGTAAGTGGAATGATCAATTGACTAAATTGGCAATTTTCGCAAGGTTCTACAACTGCTAAAGCTACTATAACTACTAAAACTATTACCAGAACAATTAGTGATTGTTTAGCAAGTACTACCAAGCTTGAGTGTATTAAAGTGGAAATGTGAGGAAATGGTGAGGGGAGGGTTAAACTAAATCAAAGTCTAATATGGGAACACGGGCATACGTAATTAATAAAATCAGCAACTTATTTGGAACTGATTACCGTATTAATATGAAACTTCCAAGACAATATGAGGGGAAATTTAACTGGCCAAAATGCAATATCTGAATGCTGCTACTGCTGTTACTGTTTCTACTACTACGAATACTATCACGTTACTGTTACTGTCAAGACTAAGGGTATGAAGATGAAAATTCAAAAGAATATAGAGGGCGATTTTAAATTAATTCAAAAGCCTCTCTGTGTATGCACAGTGGCAAAAATGCGTATCTCCGGCATTTTTTAGGGAATTCAGTTGAAATTTCAGGGAATGCTTAATGAAAAAGATCAATTGACCAAAATACCTTAGTTAAAAGCAACAACTATTACTAATACTAGTACAACCTCTACAAATGCAGCTTCTGTAGCGATTATTGCCATAGCTATGGATATTTGGGTGAAAATTGGAAAGAATGTTTATGAGAAAGCCTAATTAAATCAGAAACTCGTATATGCATACAGTTTGTCAAATAAATATCTGATATCTTGATGAGAATTAGTTGGATGAGAAACTGAAAGTTCTAGTGCCCTTTTAAAGAGTCAATTCAGAGAATTGGAGGGCAAAAAGTCCCCCTTCTACACCCAACATTTCACCTAATACACAATTAATACACAAAATACAATTACAGTTTTATATACGCATTTTGTTCAGCATAGTTGAGAAGTCTAGCAATTAAGTTTCTTGGGATTTTGAAACCCCCTCCACAGCCCTTTTAATCCCTTTATAATCTTGGCCCTATTTTTTTCCTAAAAACCTATAAAAAGGCCAAATATTGGTTGTAATGTTTTCTAGTTATTTCGGTAAAAATTAAATATGGGAAATTTAAACCTAGAATAAATATTGTTTTTATCAAAGTAAAAGATAAGTTTTTCCCGATGAAATTCAGCAGTAAATTACAAATATACAATATCTTATATTATTTTTGTTTGCTACACCTTTTTGGTACACTTTTTGTGGACTTGGATATGGACATGGAGAGATATTGAGAATATGATGGACGACCACTTTCCTTTGGCATTTTTGAATACTTAGTAACAAAATGCTTACTTACAAGGCAACTAAAGAAAACATAGATTTACTTTTTTGACAGGTTTTTTTTTTCAATTTGGGCCCTTAGTGTAGAGTCAACATTAATTAGGCATTCCATCAGGATATTCATGTAAAATAATAAAAATCTCAATCATTGTTTTTAAGACAATTTTAGTTCTTCTTCTGCAGTCTTTCTTATTTTCATTTTTTACAGAAATGAATTAAAACGAACAGAGATTACATAAAAAAAACAATTTTTCTTTACAAAACTATGGAGAGAAGTCATGTCTTGACAGAGCAAATAAAAAAAACTATAAAACTATAAAAAAAACCAATGAGCTGAAGTAGCTTATATTCAACCAAACTCAAAACGAACAGATAATAATAACAGATATATGAACTAGGAGGTCATCAACTTTTATTCTTATTATAGATCAGAAAATAAATATATTGATATGAAAATACTAAATTTAAAAGAAAAATAATTTGCACCTAATAAGAAACAAAACAGATAATAAAATTATTATATACCAAAAATAAAACTGATATTCAACCCAGAAACTAACACAAATTACTCAATAAACAAACAAAGAGTTCGTCCCCTTTGCTACTAATACTACTAACAACTGACCTCAGCAAAAGCCAACTGAGGCAAACCCAGCTAAGTATGCTCCACCTCTATCCAAAACTATTCATATCCACCTTTTTCATATTCACCCAGAAAGCTCACATTTCACTTAGATCTCCCTTCGATTCATCCCAAGAACTTACGTTAGTGATCTCCTTCTTTTTCTCATTATAGGCGCAGGCATTGGGATTTACCCACACTTTTCGTACAGCCTATTGTTTGAAATACAGTCAGTCAATTTGGTACCGAAAACCAGCCATAGGCAAAATCTCCGAGGAACATCTAGCAAATCTTCCTCGGATTTTTGGAGTGTCAATGCTTCAGAAGTAAATTTGACAACTGTCATCATTTTAGCTTCGAATATTCTAATCCTGTTCAGCAAACTTATCTTCCTCTTAATATAAACTTATTTCAACTATGAAATAACAATTCTGAGCCTTAGATATTCTTTTTTTAATATCTTCGCGTAGCCTACCGTCTTCACTAAAACTACTACCAAGATAAGTGACACTGTCAAATTGACCCATATATTCTGTAACATACTTTTTCATCTTTTTCATCTCTCGTCTTCATATATTCCAAGCCATGGTGACTTACTCTTCTTAACATTGATTTTCATATTATTCTGTAACCCTGAACTCTATAAACCTATATAAGTTCCTTCATTTTGCACAAGCTTTCATCGAGTATACTTAAGCCACAAGCATAATCTAATTCAAGCAAAGTTTATCGTGCCCATCTGATTTCGGGCTCTCCCCAAGCCTCTCCTGTGCTATTTTGGAAAAAAGTCTATAGAAACGATCAATACAATTCGGGATCGATTGTAACCCTTTTTAACTCATGATTTAATCAGATGCAACACTATAGTGTTGCCTTTATATAGAAGGTGTGATCTGCAAATAATTACGAAAGGGCTTATTTGGTTAGAAATAAGAATTTATCGTGTTATTTTGTATAGTATCCCCCCTATGATTTTTCCCAAAATGCATGCAGTAAAATTTTGATATAGCCTTTATTTAAAAAAAAGTTCAACGATCAGATAACCAAACTTTTGGGGTAAAAAAACTCTCAGAGCCCAAAGAAAAGTATTATACTTTATACCCTTGGGCATATAAGGCTTTTGTGGAGGGTACCAACGTCTCAAGTTAAGAGGGGGATCGTTCAATTGTAAATTTGTAGTTTTAGTGCATTTTGTGATAGTTAAAAGAACACGGAGGGCAACTAGTCCTCCCTCCAATGACCCCTTTTTACCCAAATGTATCTGATGAAAATATTGATTTAGCCATTTTGTTAAAAATAGTTATGAGATCAGATATTGAAAACTCCGGAGTCAACACAACCCCTCAGGACCTGGTGCAAAAGTTGTAAGTTATGTCCTGGTCGTATTTATGGCTTTTTTGGAAGGAATTATCGTATAAATTTCAAAGGTGCCTCAGTCGGTAGTAAATTAGGACTTCTAGTACCCTTTTTAAGATTCAAAAGAGTTCTGAGAGCGATTAGCCCCCCCCCTCAGGTCTTTTCCCTCACGTGCACCTGATCGAAATTTTGAGCCATTTTCCGCAAAATAGTTCTGAGATCAATTAAGCAAACCTCCAGGTCTATTAAAACCCAATAGCCGAAGAGCAGGTGTTTTAAATTTTGCCCCGAGAGCATATAGGGTTCTTTTGTTAGTTGTTGTTGTGTAAGATTTAGAGGGGACTAATTTAACTATAAATTGAAAATTATAGTTCCCTCTTAAGAGTTAAAAGCAAAAACAATTTTGGGGGTATATACCCCAGCCCCCTCACCTTCTTTTACCCAAACGCATCGAGTCAAGACGATTAGATAACAAAAATCAGGGTCAACAAAACCCCCCCCTCCCAGAGCCCGGGGTAATTGTTGTAACTTAAACTCCAGGTACATATAAGGTTCTTCTGGAAGAAATAGCTAAATAAAATTTTAAAGGGACACAGATGATCATATATGAAAAGTTCTAGTTCTGTTTTTAAGAGTGAAAGTGATCTGATGGCAACTAACTCCTCCCTTGTCATCTGGTCTTTGAGATACTCATTTTGATGAAATAAGTTCAAAAATCAGTTGACTGAAAATCTTTGGTCAATAAAAACCCCAGAGCCCGGGGGCAAGTGCTGTAAGTTATGCCCTTGGGGCATATTTGGTTCTTATATGAGCTTTTAGAAAATGGTTGAGTGATCAAAAAAACCCGATACCCGCAATCACTCAAAAAACTTATTAACGACACTTTATTCCAAAAGTCAAGGGAGATGACCTTTGGCTTGACCTGCATGGCCCTATCTCTCCCCTCAAAAATTATTAACGATGTTATATTCAAAAACTAGGGGAGCTGAACCCTGGCACTCCATAGCTTGATCCCCCTATCCCAAAAAAACCATTGACGATATTTTATTTCAAAGTTGTTGGAGCTGAGGTCTTGCCCTCCATTGCCAAAGCCCCTCACTCCTTCCACCCCTCCGAAAAATATTAAATACAAATCAATGGCAGCTTACTCCTTTCTCGCCCTCCATAGACCTGCCATCCAACCCTGCCTCCCAAAAAAAGAAAATATTTTTTTATTCCAGGAATCATGGTAGCTTACCCCTGGCCCTCCCTTTGTGTCCGATCCCCCTCGAAGCTATAATGTATTCGTCTTGAAAAATCAGAATCCCACTTTCTAGAATAAAATACGGTTTCAGTTTTATGATTTCTCTTTCTATTCATGCCATTAAACTCCTACGTTTGAAACTCCTTTTATTAATGAATAAGGGTTTCTGTGGATACCATTCTATCACCACCTTTTATGATTTTCAAATAAAATGAATCATTACATTGTAGTTATGATAACCATTTCATATTGTAAGGACATAAAAAGTATAATATCCTGTTATTCAAACGAATTGAAGGCAAGCCAGGATCTTGCATATGGAATTGCAAATGGGCTCTTGCAAAACAACGTTAATACCAGTTTCATGCAAGTAACCTAGAATTTCTCGCAGGATTTTGCACTTTCAAATAGGACAGGTGGCATCTTAGTGTTCTTATTTTTCGTAGTGGCAATTGGAGCTTAAGTATCCTTCAGTATCTGATTCAAAATAATGTCCATCACAAGATAAACAGTCTTTAGCCTAAATTGGATATTCATGTGATATAAAGGTGTAACATTGTCTTCATTTACTTTTCTATGCGTTTGCAACAGTACAATTCTCGTATGAACTGCTATCTAAAATATACAAATACAGACGGCATATGTGGAATGTTTTGTGAAACTGCCTGAAAGGAAAAAACATTCCGGAAGATAATATCTTAAGAAAAGCCTTCTTTTATATTTTTCTATGTTTAATATTTCAAGTCCTATTGGCCTGTTTATAAGATTACGATTAGAAAGAAACAATTTTTTCTTAGTAAAAGTAGTGAGCAAAGCTATGTCTTTAGAAGAAAAAAAGAACATCGTGAAACTATAATGCACAAAGACCTGGAACGTAAAAGAAACAGATATTAGACTTTATACTAAACGAACGCAAGAATAAGTTTATGATGTACCAAAAATTAAACTGGAATTCAAATGAAGCTAAAAATGAGCAGAAATTACTAGAAATGTTAAATGGTATGTCTATCCCTTAAACCTCAACTTTAGTTAAAAAAACAGACATTGAAAGACAGATATTAAAGTTAAAAAGACAGATTTTAGAATTAATAAAAATGTACAACCCAATTATAGTGTGAATAACATCATTCGTGCTATACTGAAAACAATCTATATATTGTTGCGATTACAAAACCTAAGCAAAATAAAAAAAATGGGATGCTTCGTAAAAAAAAACAAAAAAACTCAAAGCTGTATCAAGGATGAAGGATTTACCGAGCAAAATACTAGCTCCTCAACCACCCACCCCCTATCACCCAAGGTTTATATTCTAATGTTGAAAAAGCCACAAAATGCAATTTAAGAAATTTTCATGTGCTTTGCAAATGTTTTCGTAAACCCATTCTTAAAATAAATCCAAAACAAAGAATCCAGACCCATGGTTGTTACCAAGACTTAGCCCCACTCGCGCAAAAGTTCAATCATACCCCTAAAAGCTATTAAAATGCATATAAATATAGGTTTGATGCGTGTCGTAAAGTTTTTTAGCAAACACCTATCCCCTTAAACTAAATAAGATCCCCTAAACTGAAAAATCCTATATATGGATTTTCCTTTTTCCGATTTATCCTTTGTACGACAGGGTGAGGGTTTAAATTCTTGCGTTCCCAATTATTTAGTTTGGGACGAAGGTCAGTGGCGTGACTCTATAAGCTCAGCCAGAGCTGAACCAGCTCTAGATGGGTACCTGGAGTATTCTGGGGACGATAAACAGGAAGGGTTTGCAAAAGCCCGAGATGGTGCCCCCCCCCCCCGTTGCACTTCGTGGCGGAAGGGCCTTGAGACGGAGATCAGCACCGCTGGTTGGGACCTTAAGGGTCTAGTGCCGCATCCATTACATATACCTTTTTTAGTCCTCGGACGTCATTTTTTGTGGCATTTCTGTTGATGCTATAAGAAGTAAAATCCAAATTAATTTTAAAATTGATTGTCAAATATATCTATACTAATTGAAAACGAAAATACCAACAACAACTAAGATCACAGGAAAATATACATGTTTAAGAAGCTGTTTTATGCCAAAATTATTCTTTTACGATACATTTAATTTAAACAATTACAGGAATGTCACCTCAGTTACATTTTGGAAATGAATAGTTGACATTTTTGAAGAGATCTGTTCTTTTTTTTTACGTGAAGTCTTCAATGAAAAATCTATTCGACCATCGTATGTATTCTAAAGGACTTTGTTTAGAATGAGTAAAATATTAATGAAACTTTAGTTTTATGTCAGTCTGATGGAACTAGGCTGATACTATTAAATTTAATCTTATCAATTTCTAGAGCCTGATCTAGTCTATACACGTTTAATGTAATAATGCTAAAAAATCACTTATAATATATTTTTGTGTCTGTAAAGTTAAGTAGGGCCTCCCCCAGGCATCTCATCAAACCCCTAGATAGTGAAAAAGGGGAGACCCCTACATATATGTAGGGTATCAGCATAAGAGTTGTCGACCATGGGGGACCCTGTCCCTGAGGGTCCATAATAAAAAACTGAGCAACCTTGCTAGGGAGCTGAAAATGCTCAGAAGAGCCCACCAGTGTGCAGGCATTAGTTATATTAGTTCCTGTTGTGTGTTTGTTTGCTATGATGGCTTATTTAATTTCTGTCTGTTTTGGGTTTCATTTATTTTTTAATAGAAATATATGGTCGTTTTTAGTTTGAGTTATTGTAGGTTTTTATTTCGTCTCTTCTTCACAAAGTTTTTTAATAATAAATAGAAAACAGTGAACAATCCTATCTACTCTAATTCCTATCTTCACAGAAGAAGTGTTATTTTTGTATATTCAACTAATCCCTTCAATGTATTTATATGGTATTCCGCACAAGTATAAGCTTGACTAAAGCTATTATATATAAACCTCAAAGACTTACTCACAATCCACATATCTAGGGACGAAACATCTTTGATGACCCTTGCACTTCATAATTAACAACCAAAGGGTGCTGCTCAACACCTACTATTTCCTAAATAAAATCACAATCTTCTTCTCTTAAGACATTGTCTACGGCATATCTAAGTCTAAAAAGTATTAAATACTAAGTAATTTGCTACCTACAGAAACCCGGCTAATGTTTCTATAATTGCCGTTCTTATTCTTTTTCGCCTTTTATATTCAACAGTTTAACAAGACTTACTAAAATCACTAGGTATTCCCCCTTTTCAACAGTCCTAATCATAACATTCACTAACTGATTTATAACATCAGAGTCTACAAAATTAAAAAATACATTTACCTTACTCTCACCACCTGGGCCTTATAATTTTTTATTCTATTATTACTTTTACCAATTGTTTCCCACAAAATAAATTTTCTTTCGCATCCAAAGTGTCAAAAACTTTTTCATTTTCCTCTAAATCTTTTCCTCTAACCTTATCCTGGTTTAGCAAAATCTCTAACCGTGCTAGGCATATCTACCTATAGCTCTTTCTCTATCACTAATTGTTTCCTCGTTTATCTTGGACAAGTCTAGGTTACTACCCCTTTCAATTTATTAATTTCCCAACTCAATATTTTACTGTAATGTCGTCCGGCTGTATTTTTCAGATCCTGGGCATTTTGATCCATGGTCTCCAATTCTCACCTACCTTATTTAATAGTTTAATGTTTTTCCACTTTCTATACATTCATTTGTGTCACGAGAATTATTACTTTAAGAATTAAATCATTTTTCACTAGTATATCATTAGTACTTGCCTAGTCTACGATTTGTCACTCAGATATTACTTGTATAAGCCATTTCCCAACTCTATTAAACCTAAATCATTTTCACCAATATTCCTAGCTGTATTCCTAGTTTTCTTCCTGAAAAAAGCACAAGCGACTTCACAAATTATTTACCTAAAATTATTCAACCCATTATCCACATTGTCAAATTTCAATCTCTCCGGCACAGTTTTCAAATGTTCCTGGGAAGTATCTATCAGATTATCATCCTGGAGTGTACCAGTGTCAAATTTTTTGGAAGGTAATAAATCTTCCAAGATCAATTTTTTAAATAAGCCAAAGACGCTAAAAGATGGTGATCTTTACTTGTAAGATTTATAACAGCACTCTAATACAATCGGGTTTTGATCCTTCAAGTCTTCGGTTTACAATAACAAAATCATTAAGTTTAGCTGTCGTAACTCCATATAATTAGCTTGTTAACTAATCGGCCATTTTATCACCAAAAACTGTTTTTTTATAACAACGTTGCTATACCTACAAAATCGCAGCAGTCTGATACCACCACTGTTTTCTTTTCCTACACCAATTTTTTCTAGGCAAACAGGCTATGTCATCTATCATTATTTCTACTGACTATTGTGTTAAAATCTCCTAATAAAAACAGTGACTTTCAACATGTTACCCTATATATTTAATCATGCAAATTTTCTAGTATAGTGGATTGCCTACACTTCTTATTCATAAAATGGGTGATTAGAATTCCATTCTTAACAAATTCACAAACAAAAAAGGACTTGGTAAACATCTTGTGACCTACACTATATCTGTGTACCGAATTCCTCCTGCCTGAATTAATAAATTCTGTATCACCTAATTTCCGTTTTTCTACTCCTGAGATACGAGTTTGAAATTGCTAATAAAACCAGTTAGAAGTGTCTAAGTTAATCAATCAAAATTTCGAGTGAATATTTATTTTATTACGTTATAACATTCCAAGTTGCATTTTTCATATTCATTCAATGATTGAAATTTTTTGCCTCTGGAAAAGCAATGGTCCAAGTGCAGGGCGGAGACGAGCAACAATTCTCAGATCTGGACAGTGCAGAAGTCTGGAAGTACTTCAGTCGGCTTATATCCGGACAGTGGAAATTCCCTGGAACTTATAGGTCGAGTCAAGATTTTGCAAAATCATGGGCCCACCTTTGTTGCAATATAGAACTCGGCGATACTTTTCTATCAACAAGAGAAGAAATTGTGCACAAGCAATCACAAGCTTAGTCCCTCCAACTCATTGTGTATTTCTGCTTTCAAATTTAATGCTATTGCAGGGAGACAATCACTGGGAGATAAATTGTTCATAATTCGGGATCTTATCTACTGTCCCAGTTACCCTCCTGTTGAGAATCTTCCCACGATGGTTTTCGGGGTAATAAGCCAAAGACAGGTTAGGGGTTAGATACCAAAAGATCTAACCTATCGCTGGTGAAATGTTTATAACTCTTAGGACATGCCTGCACGCTGGTGGGCCCTTCTGAGCATTTTCAGCTCCCTAGCAAGGTTGCTCAATTTTTTATTATGGACCCTCAGGGACAGGGTCCCCCATGGTCGACAACTTTATGCTGAAACCCTACATATATGTAGGGGTCTCCCCTTTTTCACTATCTAGGGGTTTGATGAGATGCCTGGGGGTGGCCCTACTGCACTTTACAGAAGCAAAAATATATTATAAGTAATTTTTTTAGCATTATTATATTAAACATGTTTAGACTAGATAAGGCTCTAGAAATTGATAAGACTAAATTTAATAATATCAGTCTAGTTCCATCAGACTGACATAAAACTAAAGTTTCATTAATATTTTACTCATTCTAAACAAAGTCCTTTAGAATACATAAGATAGCCGAATAGATTTTGCATTGAAGACTTCACGTAAAAAAATAGAACGAATCTCTTCAAAAATGTCAACTATTCATTTCCAAAATGTAACTGAGGTAACATTCCTCTAATTGTTTAAATTAAATATATCGTAAAAGAATAATCTTGACATAAAACTGCTTCTTAAACATGTATATTTTCCTGTGATCTTAGTTGTTGTTGGTATTTTCGTTTTCAATTAGTATAGATATATTTGACAATTAATTTTTACATTAATTTGGATTTTACTTGTTATAGCATCAACATAAATGCCCCAAAAAATTATGTCCGAGGACTAAAAAAGGTGGGGTGGGGGCCTACCATCTCGTGCTTTCGCAAACCCTTCCTGTTTATCGTCCCCAGATTTTTCCAGGTACCCATCTAGAGCTGGTTCAGCTCTGGCTGAGCTCACAGAGTCACGCCACTTACCTTCGTCCCAAACTAACTAATTGGGAGAGCTAGAATTTAAACCCTCACTCTGTCGTACAAAGGATAAATCGGACAAAGGAAAATCAATATATAGGATATTTCAGATATTTAGCTTTTAGGAGTATAATTGAACTTTTGCGCGAGGGAGGCCAAGTCTTGGTAACAACCATGGGTCTGGATTCTTTGTTTTGGATTTATTTTAAGAATGGGTTTACGAAAACATTTGATAAACACATGAAAATTTCTTAAATTGCATTTTTGGCTTTTCAACATTAGAATATAAACCTTGGGTGATAGGGGTGGGTAGCTGAGGAGCTAGGATTTTGCACAGTAAATCCTTCATCCTGGATACAGCTTTGAGTTTTTTGTTTTTTTTTACGAAGCATCCCATTTTTCTTTATTTTGCTTTGATTTTGTGATCACAACAATATATAGATTGTTTTCAGTATAGCAAGAATTATGTTATTCACACTATAATTGGAGTGTAAGGGGGGCTATTGCCAGGGTCATATAGCTGGTAATTTCTGCTCGGCTTAGGTTTGTGTTGAACATTAGTTTTATTCTTGGTACATTATAAGATAAATAATGGTATCATTTTATTAAGTCTAAAATCTGTCTTTTTAACTTTAATATCTGTCTTTCAATGTCTGTTTTTAAACTAAAGTTGGGGTTTAAGGGAAAGACATACCACTTCACATTTCTAGTGATTTCTGCTCATTTTTAGCTTCATTTGAATTCCAGTTTAATTTTTGGTACATCATAAACTTATTCTTGCGTTCGTTTAGTATAAAGTCTATATCTGTTTCTTTTACGTTCTAGGTCTTTGTGCATTATAGTTTCAGGATGTTCTTTTTTTCTCCTAAAGACATAGCTTTGCTCACTACTTTTACTAAGAAAAAATTGTTTCTTTCTAATCGTAATCTTTTAAACAGGCCAATAGGACTTGAAATATTAAACATAGAAAAATATAAAAGAAGGCTTTTCTTAAGATATTATCTTCCGGAATTTTTTTTCCTTTCAGTCAGTTTCACAAAACATTCCACATATGCCGTCTGTATTTGTATATTTTAGATACCAGTTCATACGAGAATTGTACTGTTGCAAACGCATAGAAAAGTAAATGAAGACAATGTTACACCTTTATATCGAATGAGTATCCAATTTAGGTTAAAGACTGTTTATCTTGTGATGAACATTATTTTGAATCAGATGCTGAAGGATACTTAAGCTCCAATTGCCACTACAAAAAATAAGAACACTAAGACGCAACCTGTCCTATTTGAAAGTGCAAAATCCTGCGAGAAATTCTAGGTTAATGGCATGAAACTGGTATTAACGTGGTTTTGCAAGAGCCCATTTGCAATTTCATATGCAAGATCCTGGCTTGCCTTCAATTCGTTTGAATAACAGGATATTATACTTTTTATGTTCTTACAATTTGAAATGGTTATCATAACTACAATGTAATGATTCATTTTATTTGAAAATCATAAAAGGTGGTGATAGAATGGTATCCACAGTAACCCTTATTCATTAATAAAAGGAGTTTCCAACGTAGGAGTTTAATGGCATGAATAGAAAGAGAAATCATAAAACTGAAACCGTATTTTATTCTAGAAAGTGGGATTCTGATTTTTCAAGACGAATACGTTATAGCCCAGAACGACCTGCATCCTCTAGCTGCTTTGAGGGTGACCGTCTATATATACAAGATGAAGATATTTAAAGCAAATGAAGAAATATATTTCTTTATTAAAATAAAAATCAATCACTTTCATTAAAAATCAAGTTTACATAAATCATCTTTTACAGTTCACTTAATTTTCTTGGTGGTAAAATCGACATTGTAAAAATAGCAGAATATGTTTAAACCCAAAACATTAGTCAAGCAAAAATTTCAGAAATTTTCCATGGCTATATTCTCGACAGCTAATTATAAAAAAAACACTGCTTGGAATTCACAGTTTCTGTTCTAATTATCTTAAATTTCTTTAGATTTTGAATTATGTATTTCCCTTTATACCCAACAAGCGTTTTAAAGTGAGGACTATGTAATGTGACAAAAAAGCCAAAAGAATAAAGAAAGGATTCATTAGTATGCAAAACACGACGCTGATGACCAATCTATTATAATAGAAATGAACCTTTTAATATATTCGATAAAGTCTGATTGTATTCAATATGATTTGCATTTGGCTATGTATAATCACTTTAAAAACTTTCATTATGTAATTGGTATTCAGGGTGCTATGACCAATAGACCAGTGCTGTCAGTTGTTATTTCCCAATAATATTGAAATTGAATTAATGAAATTAGTATATTACTCTATCTAAAATTTGTACTGTAAAGTTACAGTCTCATTCTTTACAAAGTATATATATTGAGATCCCAACGAAGCTAATTCAATTAAAATTTATTTCCGAAAACACGGAGTTTATTAATCTATTTTCAAAAAACTATGAACCACGTTCCAGGGAATTCATTTTTCAGTTTCAAACTAGTTCTGTAGGAATTATCAGAGGAAAAATTAAGTAGTGGAATTTTATTCACGTTGCAAAAGAAATTGAAAAGTCTAAGGAGCTATTAATCAAAAGTGACCAGGATTCTCCAGTATTAGCACTCTTAAAGTTCAAAAGCGAGTGTTTAAGTGAAATTGCCACTAATAAATGAAGAATCAGAATAACCACGTGAACTAGCTACGATATGCTGTTGATTGGTGATTTTTGAGGAACAAGAAGTTTGATGATGTTGATATAGGTTTGATGCAGCAACAAATTTGATGATGTTGACATAGGTTCTTATTTTCTCCACTTCCAAAGCTACAGGGCTTATAATCTGTTCTTTTGGAACATGAATATTGCTGAAATAAAAATGATGCATCGCATTCTGTTGCAACTATTTTGCTCAAAATATACGTAACTTTAGAATTCAAAATATACGTAACAAAAATATGCGTAACTTTAGAATTAACTTCCGTAACAAACTTTTATATTCTTATATTTTTATTATGTGTACGAGGGGGTTTGTACCCTCGTTAATGCCTCGCTCTTTACACTAAATCGTAAGTTTTGTCCCAATTCCTTAAGAATGACCCCTGAATCAAAAAGGCCGTAGAATAAATAGTTGAAATTACTAAAAATACTTTAGCATAAAGAGCAAGGTATTTATCTCCTCCTGAATACCCCGCTCTTTATGCTAAAGTATTTTTAGAACCCCTCATATGCGTTATAATCTCTGTTCGTTTTAAATTTCAATGCTATTCCTTACTTTCAATTGAAAAACGTTTTCATATTTATTTTTTCATTGTTTTTTTATGGTAATGCTAGAAAATCCTGCGCCCTTTTCATTGAATTTTTCTTCCCCCATACACATATTCCTCCAAGGAAAGATCCTCCCACATATCCCCCTCCCATCAACCCCACTCCCCAAACCAAAAAAATCTCCCTGAAAACGTCTGTACACTTTCCAATAACCATTACTATATGTAAACACTGGTCAAAGTTTGTAACTTGCAGCCCCTTCCCCAGGGATTGTGGGGGAGTAAGTCATTCCCAAAGACATAGTTATTATGGTTTTCGACTATGCAGAACAAAATAGCTATCTCAAAATTTTAATCCGTTGACTTAGAAAAAAATGAGAGTGGGAGGGGGCCTAGGTGCCCTCCAATTTTTTTGATCACTTAAAAAGGGCACTAGAACTTCTCATTTCCGTAAGAATGAGCCCTCTTACGACACTCTAGGACCACTTGGTCGGTACGATGACCCCTGGGGAAAAGAAAAAAAACAAAAAAACAAACAAACAAATAAATACGCACCCGTGATTTGTCTTCTGGCAAAAAATACGAAATTCCACATTTTTTTTAGATAGGAGCTTGAAATTTTTTCTATAGGGTTCTCGGATACGCCGAATGCGACGTTGTGATTTTCGTTAAGATTCTATGAATTTTAGGGGATGTTTCCCCCTATTTTCCAAAATAGGGCAAATTTTCTCAGGCTCGTAACTTTTGATGGGTAAGACTAAACTTGATGAAATATATATATTTAAAATCAGCAATAAAATGCGATTCTTTTAATGTAGCTATTGATATCAAAATTCAATTTTTTAGAGTTTTGGTTACTATTGAGCCGGGTAGCTCCTTACTACAGTTCGTTACCACGAACTGTTTGATAAGCTGAATCGATGTTCCTTTCTTTGTTTCCTAAATGCATCTAACAATATTACGCTGCAGCAAGATAAATCTATTGAAAAATCACAAAGAAATTCTTGAACCTTTCCTGTAGTCGTATCATCATCGCACAATCTTGGGAGGTGGCAGGCTTGTATATATTTACGTTCTTTGTCAGTTGTCTGTTATCTGAGATAATGTTACCTAATTTTTAATTTTAAATACAAAAAATAAGTTTAAAAAAAAGGAAATAAGGAAAAACATTAAAACTTAAAACGAACAGAACTTGTTCCGTATATGAAAGGGGCTGTCCCCTCCTTAGTGCCCCACTCTTTACGCTAAAGTTTTTTGTTGTTTTAAAAAGTGGAATTGTGAGAAACAGTCAAATTTTAGCGTAAAGAGCGGGCCATTGAGGAGGGGACAGCTCCTTTCATTTACGGGACAATTTTTGTCATTTTAAGGTTTAATGTCACTCCTAACATTTAGTTAGAAAACTTGTTTTTATAACTTGATTTCTAAACATTTTTGAATCTATACTGGTTTTGAATCTGGTTCACCGTACATGAATAGTGAAAATGAAAAGTCCATATTAATTTTATTCTTTTTGGCTAAATGGCTTTCTCAATGTTTTTATAGGACGATTTTGAGAAAAAAAGGGAAGGGGAGGGGGCCTAGTTGCCCTCCATTTTTTTGCTACTTAAAAAGGCTTTTAGAGCTTTTAATTATATTTACAAACGTTTTTATTGGTTATAAATATACGTAACTGACAAATATACCTAAGTGACAAACTTTTTTATTCGTATATTTTTATTACGTATATAAGGGGGTTTGCCCTCTTGTAAATACCTTACTATTAACACTTCAGTTAAGATTTGGTTTCAATTTTGTAAGAATTACCCCTGAATGACAAAGGCCGTTTAATTAGAACAAATAGCTCTTTTGAAATTGCTAAAAATACTTTAGCATAAAGAACGAGGTATTGAGGAGGGGACGAACCCCCTCACATACGTAACAAATTCTTTTCGTTTCAAGTTTCAATGTTGCTCCTTACTTACAGTAGAAACAACTTTTTTATTTATTTAATTTCTCCATATTTTTGAATTGATGCAGGTTTTGATTTTGGCTCACCGTACATGAATAATCAAAACAAAATTTGTGTACTAATTTTAGTTTTTTTTTGCTAAACTGCTTTCTCAGAGTTTTGATAGGAAGATTTTGAGAAAAAAGGGGTGGGGTAAGAGGCCTAGCTATCCTCCAATTTTTTTGGCTACTTAAAAAAGCCATTGGAAATTTTAATTATATTTACGGTCCTTATTATTAGTAATATATACACATACCTTACAAATTATCTTACGCAACGAACTTCTATATTCGTATATATTTATTATGCATAGAAGGGGTCTCATCTCTTTGTCAAATCCTTGCTCTTTACACTGAAGTTCTAATTCTGTTCTAATTTCTTAAGAATTACTCCTGAATAACAAAGATCATTTAATTAGAATAAATAGCTCTTTTGAAATTACTAAGAATACATTAGCTTAAAAAGTGAGGTATTGAGGAGGGGACAAACTCCTTCATATAAGTAATTACTTCTGTTCTTTTTAACTTTCAATAATGCTACTTACTTTCAGTTGAAAAGACTTGTTTTTGTTTAGTTTTTCATTTTTTTAAGCAAGGCTGGGGAATCCAGCGCCACTTTCATGGAAATTCCCTTCAACCATAATAATTGCTTCATTTGAACATCCTCTCACATTACCTTATCCCCAGAGCTCCCTTCTAACCAGAAGAGATCCTCTCTGAAAACGTCAGTATCGTTCCTAATAGTATAACTGAATAATGGATAAAGATCGAAACTTGCAGCCATTCCCCCCGGGAGTTGGATGGGGACTAATTTGTCCCAAAGGACATATTTATTATATTTTTCGACTATGCTGAACAAAAAAATCATATCGAAATTTTGATCAGGTAATCTTAGGAAAAAAAGAGCTTAGGAAACAAAAATGTTTTAAATAATTAATCTAAAGAAAATTCGGAAATAATTTTTCAAAGAAAAGCGAAGAACATATTAAACTTGAGATCAGCACACGAAAATTCTTGTTAAAATTCAAACTAGAAAAGACAATAAATAGCTATTAAAGAATAAATGAGACCCAAAACGAGCAGAAATTAAATCAACAATCACAGCAAAAATCATCAACTACTAATATAAATGAAAAAATTACAAAAAAAATTGCTAATAAAAAGTAAATGAAACCCAAAACGAATGGAAATTAATTAAACAATCATAGCAAACAAACAAAAAGTTGGTACTAATATGAATGAATAAGTAAATCCTACAACGAAGAAACTTAAAATTTAATATACAAATCAAGTTTAAAACAAAAAAATAACTCCAAACAAAATTCTGATTTTTGCCTCCTATTCTTGCTGTAAAAGTTTAAAACTTACTGCGCTATTGGTACTTTACTGAAAACTTATTATATGAAATATATTTTCTCTGGTACTTGTTAGAACATTGATTTTAAATATAAAAATTAGAGTGGATATATATTTTGTAAGGGATGAGCTTTCAGAAATTAATATAACGCATGAAACTAAGAAAGGAAATAATAAATGAAACGAGGAACATCAAATAGGTGAAAGACAAAATTGAACAAATGTTTTGACAAGGACCACCACAAAGTCGTCCTCAGTGCCCAAAAGAAAGAAAGAGAAAAAAAAGATGGGCAACGATCCATTTTATAACCTGTGATACAGTACACTTTTTCGAGGCGGCCAATGCATAGTCAACTTTACTAAAGTGCAAATACAGGGACTCAAAAATCCGCAGATGGCAGCTCTATTTATAAATGGGAAAATAAATTAAATTACCAAATTATACAATTACTGTATTTAACCATCAATCCAAAAATCATCCAATATCCCAATTCTCTTCAACATCGGTAAAATCGGGTTGGAGGAGTTCTTAAACAATTTATAATTGTCATACAGTAGAAAATTTTCAAAAATTACCATGGATACTGGGAATGAAAATCGAAGAGCAACGCATTCAACTTTTCATCCTCATTTTAATTCAATTAGTTTACATGATGGAATCCTTATGCAATAAGCAGCCATACCTAATTGACCACCAAATAAATAAATCACAGTTGAAAAACAAAAAGCTGAAAAACATCGAAATTAGATTTTCATAAATCTTCATATAAAATATGCTTCCACGTGAGCACATAACTCTATGAAAACAAGTTTAAGTTGTCTGTTGCGCTTTTAAACCCTTCTTTTTTCAAATTTCTTAGTGGAACTGTATTGATCAAGATTTTACTAAAGTTTATTAAGAGAATCGCAAAATGAATTTATTCAGATATTATTTTCTTTGGTGAATCTTGCAATGGAATTTTAAACTCCAATGTTGAACAGCTGCGGACCAGGGGTATATTTGTCAGTGACTCAATAATTTCCGCAGTTGAAAAATATTGCTTTAGACAATGGAGTCCTTTGAAATGGTCTGCCTTCTGCAATTGAGTTAAGTTTCTTAAACATTTTTTTAATTTTGAGAGTCTGAAAAATGAATTTCATTCAAGTGCTCCACTAATTTCTAACATGCTTCCTCGTAAAGTGCGGAGAATACAATATTTGGAGGACTTCGGAATGATTTTATAGGAAAAAATGTCTTCTGCTATGCATCATAAGATCTCAATATCTTTGAAGTTGTGGTATTACTAGAAACACAAAGTTCAGATTGTACTTGGAATTGTGAAGAAAAACCAGAAGTGAAAATATTCATTTAATTTTTAAATTGCAAGTATTCTAGACCCTCCTACTGATATTACTTACTGAAGTTAAAAAATGTGGTTTGATAGTCTTGGTCATTTAAAGTATTTTCTTATCAACAGTTCTATCCCTTATAAACCAAGTTTATAGATCCTAATAGAATATTTAACATCTACATTTGATAAAGAAATCAGGCAGCATTCTTGACGAAATCTGGAAAAGTATTTGTCGGCAGTTTTATCGTTTTCATCAACATCTTTTCTATACTCCCCTAGCCGATGTGTGTATAAACTTATACTAGTTGCATTACTTTGGCTGAATCCAATTATGTAAAGACAATGATTTTGACTGTCTGGTCCTTAAAGAAATATGTTTTATTTATCTCATTTCTATTTTTCCATTGTCAAAAAACTAATGCCACTTTTTATATTGACCTTTTTTTCATACTTTCAATGATTCAATACACACTTTTAGCCTTAGCTTTATTCAATTTTTCAAGTTTTAGTTATAGTTTTTATGCTGGTTTTAGACAAGAAGCTCTGTTTTTCTGTCATCAATTATTTTTAATTGTTTCTTTTATTATTTATCTTTGATTTGCATTACGCCGTTGACCCTGCTTTTATTTTAAAATTTTCTAACTTGAAATGTGGGTTCAATATATATTTTAATTGATTGTGATGTTTTGTTTTTATAAATAAAAGTATTATCTATTAAATTGTCCGTCTGCAAACAATTTCATTTTGTTTTAACAAAATTTTGGATTGGTTCTAATATCTATTTTGGGTCATATTATTTTCTACAATATACTTTACTAATTTGTTTTATTTGTTTACCTTTCTTACGTGTTATACTCTTATAATTATGTTTTAACATTTGTCTATTGTTTAAATTATTTCCTGTTTGTTCTCCATTTTATGACTGAATTTGGAAACTAATGTTATTTGATCTTGTCAATATGCGTTGAAGGTGTAAGATTACTGATAAAATATGAGAGCTGCTCCTCTCGTCTGCAAAACTTGTGGATCATAAGTTGTGTGGGCTCCACCATTAGTGTTTTCCTGTCTTCCCGTCCTTAGAAGAAAGTACCATCTCAATTATTGGCACTTCAGACCTTCCGCGCTTACCCATTTCACTCTCTATAGCTGATTCCCTATATAAAACAAAAAATATAATAAATAAGATATCAGTATTATTATTTTTCATAAGAATTGATCGTTTTTATTGATTAAAAAGTAAGATGTATATTACAAAAAATTTCATTACAAATTTATTAAGTAAAGAAAAAAGTTTCTGCTGTTTTCTGAGAGAAGGAAAAAGAAGAAAACATATTATTCTTGATGAAAATAAATAATAGAAGTGAAACTTGAAAGTAACACTCTTATATGATTGTAAGTTCGTGTATGTTTTATAGGCTTGCTTGGTTATATTCACGCATAATCGATATGGAAACCAAATCTGACTTCTTCCGATTTGAAATGTATCAGGACCTACTAGCTAGTAGGCAAATTCATTTTGACATTTTGGTTCAGGAAACATGGAATAAAACATGGGTAACAAACCTTGAGTTAGAAAACGCTGTGCATATAACATGTTTAAGAGATCCAGTGGACGCGTTTGAATCTCTTTTTCACTACGTTGATATGACTCAGTTTTATAATGTGTCTTCATTTTCTGAATTTGTTCTAAAATGTAATAGCACTGATGGCCCTAGAAGTGAGAGAATGAAAGGATTATGGGGAAGAAATCAATTAAGTTACAGCCTAGGGCTTCCAGAAGAACATTTTGATAATATAAAGATGATCGAAAAATTTTCCAAGGAGATTGAAGAACAGTTTGATCTGGTGATGATAACCGAATACTTTGAAGAATCTTTGATATTTCTTAAGAATATACTAAGCGTACCTTTGATGCACGTCCTAAGCACAAAAAGCAATGCTCGCCATGAAAATTCAAAGCATATTATAACTAATAAGGAAAGGGACATTCTGTCAAACTGGTTGAAGGCTGATATTTATCTGTACCAGCAATTCAGAAGGTAAATAAAATTTCTTCTTATAAAAAGTTCTTCTAGTCAGTTATATTTTACAAACAATAACATAAAAAAAATAATTGTACAGGGACAACACTAAACACTTGTCTGCTTAATAATTATAATCTATAAATTTAGCTGAATACAACCAATACTTGGTGTAAATAAATGATTGTTAATTTCTGTAATAGGGGGTTTTGACAGGCAAAGAATGAAGACAATCAATACTTCGTGTAAATAAATGATTTCTATTCTCTGTAATAGAGGGTTTTGACAGGTGACGACAATTTCCTCCTAAATAAACATTTTTTTTCAAACTGAACATAACAAACTTGAAACCTTTCTATTCAAAAATTTATGCTGAAATATGCATGCAAACCAATAAAAGGATAAATGCTACTCTGCTGTGAAACAACCATCGCAAAAGACTCCCCAAGTCCATCATACGGAGACGAAACCCTCCGGACTTCATAGACTCATAGAACACTAATTATTTAATAATTTTTCCACTCGGATCCTTTATTCTTCATCAACTTAAAAAACTTAACTTCCAAAATTTGCTAAATCTTCATATGTTGCCAAAAAATAATTAAAAAGTCTTTCCTTCCTTCATGAATTGAAAAACTGCCAAAATCACACCTCATTCTAACCCTTTCCAAATATGTTCTTCTTTTGCCGATTCGCATAAAGTGTTATTCAAGTAAAAACATTGGTATATCTTCAACATTTTCTGACGAAAATTTGCATAGAAGAGAAGGAAGCAGAAAATCCAGAAATAAGTAACGAAATTCAAAGTTGAGATTTATATTCTCTTTCCAATAACCAAAATTGATTTTGGGATAACCTTACTTCGTTTTATGTCTTGATTCTCATTCAGAAATCACAGTTACCGTTCCTTCATCACGTTAAATCAGAATTTAGACAGATCCGTCCTAATAAAATGCTTGAAAGATCTGAAGAACACATCTAAAAAGGATTTAAGCTTATGAACAGCATCAGGTAGAAGGTTCCCGAATTATACATTTTTTCAGTTTTTGCAGAAAAATTTTAATAAAAAATATGGGTGAGCTAAAACCTCTTAAAACCAGAGTTAAACTATAAAGAAATTAGCAGCCAAAAAATTTTCGGAACAAAAGTAAGAAGCAACAAAAAAACCCAAAATAAGCGAAATTAGTCTATAATGAAAAAAATTAAATGCAGGAAATAAAATAAGATTAATCACTACCAAACAACAAAAAATTTTAATGAATATGTCTTTGGTATTATTTACCCCATTCTTCTGCTGCTTGTCCCTTTATATATGCAATATCAGTGTTTCAAATATTATTTATAAACTCTGAAGTGAATAAAATCTAAAATCCACAGAAGTTGAAAAAGGTAATAAATTAAACTTGAAAGGAACAAACATTACCCCAAATAAGAGTAAAATAACTAATTACCACCCCATAGCCCATGTAGGTACTTAAGTATCATTTAAGCTTTACCGAAAACAGAATATAGCTTGAAAAGTTTTTATAATCATAATATTATTGATTACCAGAATATCTACAAAATCATTAAAATTCAATCACTTGATTTATTTTATTTTAGACTAAAAAAAAGAATTTATAATATTCAATTTCCTCAAATGATTTTAATCTAGATATTGACCTTTTTCAGGGATTTTAAATCTAATCCTAAAATTAAATAAATTATTAGTTCTGATTAATCATCTTTAAAGTTATTATGTCTTGAATATTAACAATCTCATTGAATCTTAGGTTACAATGTTACATGTATTGTGAAAGAGATTTAGTTTCTTACAGTTTCAATTTTTATTGACAAGGAATTTTCTGTACTTATAGTTTAGTACTATTATAGGTCTTATTTTAGACTCTTTTAAATTCAATTTTAAGGAGGAATATTACTCCCAGGATCACTGTAAAAATGTAATTCTTTTGATTTATATATATTGATTCTTAAACTCCTATCTAGAGTTTCAATTATTATTAGTTGACTACTACTACTACTACTACTATCAGCACACCTTAGTACCTGGCCGAAAGAGGCCAATTCCTATCTATTTCCAATCAAACCCAATCTGTTAAATCCTAATCTTTTCGAAGCCTCCCTATTTACTCTCTCCTAAGAAGGTTTCGTTTCCCTTTAATCTTTCTTAACAACATCATTCCACCCAAACTGTGGACAACCTGCTTTTGATTTATACTTAGACTGCTGGCCAAAAAAGACAATCTTTCACGTCCTTTCATTCTTCATCCACGTAACATTACCGTTTCTGTCTCAACCTCCATTTTATTATAGCCTTAGAAAGTTAAACTGGACCCCACTTTTTGTACAGCCCACTGTTTGAAACACGGCCAGACAGTAACAATCCCAAAACGATCCTTAGGCAATTTTTATAAAAAAAAACATCTGGCAAGTCCTTTCCCATCACTTGGAGTGTCCGCGCTTCAGAACCATATTTTATCGCTGTGATCACTGTAGCTTCTACCATTATAACTTTGATCTGCACACTTAACTTTCTATTCTTTGAAACTTTTTTCAACAGTAAAAAACACCCTGAGCGTTACCTATTTTAATTCCAACTTCTTCATGACACCCATCATCATTACTAATAATTCTACCAAGGTAAGTTAAGCTGTTCACTTGATATTCCTTTTCGTTACCCAACGTTCGCTTCTCATCTTCACCTATTCAGAGTCTTAGCTCTTTTTTCTTCTAAACATTACTTTTCAAGCCTATTCTAGCACCCTGAACTTGCAAAACGTCTAAAAAATCATTTTTGTTTCTCACACCTTCATCAAAGAGGCCTAAATCATCAGCACAATCTAAGTCTATGATGGTTTTCTTCCTTATTTTACTCCATATTCTCCCAATGCCTTTCATTTGCTCCCTTAGATAAATATCATCAAAATCGTTCATATAAATGAGGATAAGATCTGACCATAATAAACTATTGACTTAATACGAAATCAGCGACTAACCTTACTTTCTACCTCCACCACAGCAGGTTTATTCTCGTACATGGCAAACATCACTTTAATGTGTTTGTCTAGCTTACCAGAAAAGGATATGGCCTTTGCTAAGGCTCTTCTGTAAGCGGATTCGAACGCTTGCTCATAATATATAAAACTGAGAACTTAAGTTGTTTGATGACTCTGGCACTTCTAAATCATTTACCTAAGAGTGAAAATCTCGTCGACATATTCTCTACCCTTCCTAACATTCCACCAACAACAGGCTAGTTACTCGACAACTACCAAACTCACTCTCATCATCTTTCTCATACCAGGGTTTAAATTGGTCTTTTCTATAATCGTTGGCTACTTTTCGAAAAATTCTAACAAAAATTTCCCGTTTTCAAAAATTATATCCATAATCTTCATTAACTTATTTCCAACCTCATACCCACAATATTTTATAAGCCAACTTAACACAATATTAGTATCTGGGGTAATATCATTTGTTTATTTGTATAGCACTGTCGCTAACTTTTTCTGACAAAACAATATTGCTTTACATCCATGGTGTCATTATTTTTCTTTTTACCCTATATTCTTGCCCGTAACACTGTCCAGGGTTATCATATTCTCCTATATTCTTTCCATCTATTTAAAACTTTATCATAATCACTAATTGTGACCCTGTTAAATTCTTTAATTGGGACAAGTCAAAATTGACGACTCAATTTATAAGTATGTTAGTGCAATATTTTACCATTGTACCCTCTCTCTGCATCTTCCAAAAACTTAAAAATGTTTAACTTGGTGTTCACTAAACTTCCTTAGTTAATATTTTAAAATTTTTTTCTTTTTTTTATTCCTCTTATTTCCATAAGATCTATCACTCAGATAACGTTTGTACTAGCATATTCTTCCCCCTATTATAATATTCAGTATTTTCGCTAATATTCCTAGCTGTGTTCCTAACTTTCTTCCCTGAGACATTATCAGCAACTTCAAAAAAAATTTTCCTAAAGTTATTTCGCCCATTTTAGATTATCTTAGGCTGCTCGTTATTTATAGTTCTTAATCCGGAATTGTTCGATTTTTCATTTGACGTATTTAAAGTCAACTGATGAGTAGAATATCGATTGCTAGTTAAGAATAGTCCTTAATGAAACTGGAAAAATTTTCTAAAAAACGGTCAAAATTATTTCAAAACTATTGTCTAGTTATATAGTCCATTCACATACCTAATAACATCCTTATTACAAATTAAACTTGCATCCTTATATAAGAGAATAAGGGACATTCCTAATGAGGCACCCCTTTTGCCTGCTATCGCAAAGTGCTGTGACATTAAAAAATAAAATGAAAAAAAAAATGGCTGAGTTTGCTTAATTTTTGAAATTTTACGTCTCTAGCCGGAACAGAAGACATTTTCGCTTGGTAGTGAAATTTTGCGAACAAGTTACTTACTTATCGAGATAACTTTTCCGCTCTATTCTAAAATCATCATTTCATTTGTTATTTGTTATTTCGTCATATTATTTTCCCCAAGAACACCTTTTAATGATGGTTAATAATTTCAGTCTTAAGCGATCTCCTTCCCAAAATTTGTTTGCTTCGTCAAACTAGTGATCTATCTTTATAACTCTTTGCCAAATAGGATTCAGGTTACAACGGTTTTTCATACTGGTCCAAAATTTTTCAAATTTTTCTGAGGAACGCGTACAAGATACCTATTTTTTATTGGTCTCTGACAAGCTTATTGCCTCAGCTTGGTACTTACTTGTCAGCTCTTCATTTTTGGTATAACTACTCTGATGTTTGTTATTTTCTAAACATTTTTCTGAAAAGTTAGTTTTACCAGGGTAATTTTCTCTATAAGTTGGCGTAGACACTTCCACATTCTCCACCGTTATAGAGGTCATTTTAAGTGATAGAAAATCCCCGATATCTCCAGGGTCCCCTCCAATGAGAATATTTACGTTGATCAATTTAACTAGTCTAGTAAGGCGGAAGACATTGTTTCGGAGACATTATGGAGGTGAGCAAAACACAAATAAGTATGCCTGATGAGGTCACAAAACGGGCTGAGAAATATCGGAATGATATGGTTCGACAAATTCAGATTTCTATTTTAAGAGATATTCTAACCATTGGAAGCTTATCCGAAATGTATATAATGAATTGGAAGAAATTGGTCAGTATATTAAGGTAAAAATTATTACTTACGAGGCTCATTGAAAAGTACTTGGGAAAGAGTCTCAATCCAACGAAAAGACCTAACAGTTTGCGCCAAAGAACTATAAGGGGTGATTCGGCTCAATAGTAACCAAAACTTTGAAGACAGAATACTGATACCAATAGATGCATCAAAAGAATATTTCTTTATGCTGGTTCCAAATATATATAACTCATTGACTTTAATTTTACTCATCAAAAGCTAAGATCCAGAGAAAAATTGTCTGATTTTCGAAAAAGAATTAAACACCAGCAAAAAGCCGAAGAATCTTAATGAAAATAGCACAGTGAAATTTAGCATATCAGAGATCCCTACTTTAATTATTTCAAGCTCTCATCAGCAAAAATATTAGAATTTTGCAGTTTTTGCCATAAGAAAAATATCGGAAATGCTTAATATTTTCTCCTGGGGTGAAAGTATCGGACTGATCGTCGTAGAAGATTGGGAGAGGGTGTATTCGGCTGAAAATTCAAAGTTTGAGTGCCCTTTTCATGTAAACGAAAATAATGAAGGGCACCTAGTTCTCCTCCCACGCCTTATTTTTTCCAAAATCATCTTATCAAAATTTTGGCATAGTCCCTTTGTTCTGTATAATTGAAAGAAATAGTCTCATGGAGAGAATTTTCTGTGAGGAGGGAAGCTACAGTGGGATGAATTCTGAATGAGGAATTTTGAACTGAAGGATTTGACAGTATTCCTCTACCAATTTTTTTTTTTTTTTAGTTTATATTTGCTGACCCTAATCATGCACGTGGAGATACTGTGGGGGAATTGTCCAGGGAAATTTTCAGTACTTTTAAAAGGAGAATTGTTACAGTGGTGTGGGGGATTTCCATGGAATAAATTCTCCTTGGGGAAATTTCGCAGGAGAAATTCTCCATAAGGAAGTTTTCAAAGGAAGCAACTTATCACTTAGAAAATGTTCTTCACAGTTAGAAAATAATCGAGATCAAGTCTTGTGTTGTCAAGGTGAAGACAAAAAACGAAGCACCAAATTGAGGCATATAGTAAGCCCAAGAAGATCAAAAATGCCTTGCCTTCTCTAAAAATGTCTGCCCCTTGAAATCCGTTGCTTCCCTCAAAAAGATCCAGAAACCAAAGTACAATGTAAAAATAAACCAATGTGGGTATTCAATTGTGATTTAATGATTATTTTTTATTTCCTTTGTAAAAATCAAGAGATCTAAAACAGAGAGAAAAGAAACAAAACGAAAAAATAATTTGAGAATCTAGGCTGGGATGGCAAAGACTAAAATCCTATTTACAGTTGATAGGATTTATTTTGCATGACGGAAAGTTGAAGTTGAAAAAAGAAAAAGAGAGAAATAAAAAAGATAAAGAAGTTAAAAGTTCAGTCTGCAATGGTGAAAATAATAATTTCAAGAAATTTTTTTCTGTTAAGTCAAGAAGGTAAGAGGATGAAGAGGTTAAGGTAAAAGAGGAGGTTTTTGTTGTAATAGAGAAATATGAGCCAACCAGGAAATAGAACTGAAAGGAATACATTGTGCTTTGGAAAAAATGGGCAGTGTAAAATTTATGGGCTGGATTGGGAAAGTCTTAAAAAGAGATTTAAATAGATTTTACTAACTTTCGGGGGCAGTTTGTTGTTTTTTTTTTGTTTTTTTTTTATTGGGAGGAATCCCTTTGGAAAGGAAGTCTTATCAATTTTAAGTGTATTTGACTTGGTTTGATAGGAAGAAGTTCATCCAATCCCTGAGAAACACGATTTCCCATTGCGAGGATCTAACTACTCCCCCTAAAAAGTCTCTCTGTTGCCCCTTTCCCCATTCTTATCCTGTATTAGTAGCCATGTCTATTTCCTAAGAGCCCTTTTCCTTCAGCTAACAATTAAACTTAACTTTCAATTAGTATTGCTACTTATTTTCCATTCAATTATTCCACGGGCTGGAACACAGAAGAAGCTCATTGATGGTTTCCTCAGATTTACTCCCCAGTTTCTTGTGCCTTTGCCACGAATCTTGGCATATTTTGCCTCGAGCCATTTTAAGTCAGACCAAGGAGCAGGAATTGCTATTACGTAGAAAATATTTTGGCTACTCATTAAGATTCTGCTTGAGTCATCATACAGGATGGATGACTCTTTGCCCATTAAAATCAACTAATGGATTTTATGGAATGAAATTTTAGTTGTCATTCGTTTGCTGCTTGCGCATATTTTTTCTGATTTCGTTCTACAGTTTATCAATATACCTTGACATTTTTACTTTAGTGAAATTACCTTTAGAAGTAGTAGTTGTAGTATTAGTTGCAGCAGCAGTTATATTAGTAGTAGTAGCTGTAGTAGTAGTAGTAATAGTAGTAGTAATATTGGTATATACATATGATCTTTTGGTTAGTTCAGTATATCTGCCAACAATCCCTTTTGTTTTAACTCCATACTATAAGGCAATCCTAAGATATCGGTGGAAATTTCTTTTAAAAAATTGTGAAAATTTATGCTTTTTTGATTTAAATCAACTTGTCCCTGAATGTTATATGGAGTTGCCGCCTTATTAGCCTTAGCCTTAGTAGTTGTAGTGGTGCTAGAAACAGTATTAGTGGGAGTAGTAGTAGTAATATTAATAATGTTAGTAACAGTAGCAAGTCTAGTCTGTATTTTATGCCTTTCGGTTAGTTGAACAGCCTCCCCCCCATTATGCCCTGACATTTTCACCTCTATACCCTTAGGTTCAGTGGCAGTCACAATAGAAGTTGTAAATGAAGCAAAATTAGTACTAGTAGTAGAGGTATTGGTGGTATATGTTGTAGTAATAGTAGTAATATTAGTTATAGTAGGAACTTGCATTTATTGCCTTAGGTCAATTCATCACCACCCTTATCATTCCCTGAAAGTTACAATATAATACCATACCCATTCCTAATACATACCCTTACGACTGCCCACAAGCCATTATTGTCTATTTAGTTTAGCATTCCCCTCAAAATTCCCTGAAAGCTTCAATTTAACACCCTTAGCATTCGAAGGGTCACACATTTCTCCGACTTTATTTAATAAATAAACTATATGAACCCTGAGTGAATAGCAAAACTTAAAGGCCTTGCATCAGTGGCTGTTGGAGGGTTTTCGTCCTCAGAGGTGTAATATTGGCACTTTTTACTAAAAGAACAAAAAAATCAATCAGAAAGTCATCTTTTGGGGTATTTGGCACATTTTTGATGAATATCAGTCGCTATTCTGTCAAGCAGCATTTGCAAAGTATGTCTTAGACCAGTGAAATTAGGATATTCCAAAAATCACTTCATCAAAATCAATTTACCGAGAGAAGCGATTGCCAGTGTTAAACTAATTAAGAAATTACTTAGAGAATGGGTCTCAATTCAAAATTCTGATTTAATGAAAGAACGTGCTATTTTTTTGCCAACGTAATATATTTTCATTGGAATTATATGCCTTTATAATTAAGTAGGTGAACAAAAATTGTGCATATATGTGTTTATTTTTCCTCAAAATTTTCTACGTACATTTTATTTTTGAAAAACTGCCATATAGACCTTTTTGGACAGAAAATAATCTAAATTGGTCACAACTCTAAGAAAAAGTTCGCATTGTCACCAGGATGGTTGTATCAAGCGGCAGGTGGCGCCATGACATCATGAGGAAGTTCACCCTATCTTGGGTTAGAAGAGAAGTACCATATGCATACTGAGTGTCAACACTACATGTATAGACATAAAAGAATACAAATAGTTAGACAAACATTCAACCATTGCCTGGGAAACTATACATAAATGAACTAGCCTTTCGAAAAATCTCTCACATTTACTCTCTGCTTCAGCCAGGGGTTCAGCTACACTGTAAGTGGCAATCGGCTGCATGTTTGTAGACCATAAAGGGATTCTAAAGCAATATTTCATTTATCTAAAATATACTGAAAGTTTACCTTTTATATCAGTGCACCTAAAGATATTCCCGAAAGGGGAAAGAAAAATTGCATGCAGGAGTATTTATGATTTGTTGACTCTGGCCAATGCCCAGCTATTACATCGTGAATCATAGCTGCCAAGAATTACAAACCGTTTTCTCAACTTTATACTAGGATCCCACTCGCAGAAGGAGGAGTGATGGTTAAACATTGGTTCCACTTGGAAAGCCAAGATACTTAATACTTGCAGAAGGAGAATATTTGAATTGCTCTGAAACGAGTTAGAGAACCTCATTCTGAGATGAATTAAAGGAAAAATCAATTTGTCCCTATTCTCAACTAAGGATAAAAACTTTGTTTTATTGATGAAATTATCCGGATAAGGTTTAAAATTTAATCAGACATTAAAATGTCCAAATTTCTAATATGAAACTGATGATAACTTTCTCTTGAGCTTTAAAGCACTAATACTATTAAATGAGGTCAAAACTCTACTATGAAGGACGGTCCTGGCTTTTTCGTGAAATGTCAAAATTGTAATGTAGAATCAGTCTTCCCCACCGAGCTTGTGGCTACTGAACGGGAAGACATTCGATCAGCGTCCATGCAGCTTTTGTCGATGAGAAACTAATAATTAGTGAAATATAGGAGAGATATTAGGGAAAAGCAAAATAAGGAAAACCCTTTATGAGAATAAAATGACCTATATTGAATTCGAAAGGTCCTAAAAAGAAACACAAAGCAACGGAATATTGCGGGAATGTTACTCTTGTGCATACGGGGCTCACAAATTGCTTCCACAGATTTGTGGAAGCAAAAATTCCAAAACTGACAACGCTTTTCCCAATCGAGATGTGAACCCAGTCATCGTCATTTTTATCAGATTTCTAGTGGTGTAATTCTTTTTCTTGAACTTTACCTTCCAGCTTGGAGAATCAACGACTTACCTTTGTTGTGAGTTCATGCTCCTTCCTTTTCTGAGATCAACGATTGTTGTAACTAACCGCGGAGTTAATTGGGGACATTTTTGTAGCTCTGTAGCCTCGATCACACAAGAAGGAGAAAAGATAAGAAAATAATCGTTAGAATATGAATATAAATCATATAAATTATGTGTCATGGATAAGCCATATAGTTTTTTGAGTAGAAAGCTGTGTTTTCGGGAGTCTGAGGCTGGTAACTCACCTTCTATCTTGGCACTTTTTAAACTTACGATTTGAAATACAGGGAATTTATCAATGTTAATGATCCAGAGAATTCAGAGAACACAAGAAAAAAGAAAACAAGTTTCAGTTATTTACTGGTGCATAATGTCTTAGAACATTTCATTGATTTTTGAAATTAAATAAGTTTTGAAATATCATTGAGCAAAAAAAAACAAAAAAACTGTACAATCTTAATATTGTAAAGTTTGATCGAAAAAAAAATCGGAACACAATGGATGAAACTCGAAGTAAGGTTTAATGGAAAATACTGTTTAAAAGGAAAGGGCATTAAGATAAGAGTTTTTAAAAATTTCTTACCATCGAATATACTATCCTAAGAGAAATAGTAAGACTGATAGTACAGGTTCACTTCAACAAAACATAGTTAAGACTTTTTAACGCAACAATAGTAGAAGACACTGACATGTCAAAAGCCAAACTGAATCCTTTCCAAAAATGGAGTCTCACTAACTTAGGTCATACTTGAGGAAAGAATATTTTGATTCAACTCTGAATGTTTCCAAAATACATTAACTTTGACTTGCAGTGCGTAGGGATGAAGGAAAGACTTCCGTATTTTTAAGAATTTACGTGATGCTTGCTTTTAAACCAAAATTACAATCTGGGTTTCCATAAGCTTAAAAATAACTTAACTAACACGTGTGAGGAGATATTTGTTGCCCAGAAATATTGTATTTAGCTGGTAAAAGTGAAAAAAAGTTTTGAACGACATGAAATTAATAGGGCAGAGACTACAAATAAGAGAAAAATCATACGGCTAGTTGTTCCTTATCAGTTCTATGCTACGATCTTTAAAATGTGTTTGTAAGTCTTTGGGATAATACTTATCATTTTTCTGCAAAAGAAAAATTACAACTTGTCAGGCGTATTATCATATGATTCGGCTTTCAGTGAAATCATAAAAGAAATACATGGCATAGAGAGGCCAGAAACAGTTGCAAATCGTGGAGCAATCGAAATAGCAAATGAAGTTCTCCTGTTGTCGAAAGAATTCTCTCCACGTTTTCTGACGTTCTAAAACTACTACATAGTGGGATTCATGTGTGGCATAGAAGTGATATTGAATTATGTGTTTAGCTGTGCAGGATTTACTCCGTGTGTATTATTACGTACGGAATCCTTGACTATTAAGAGTAACATGCGAGTACTGATAGCCCAGTCACTTGAGAATACAGGAAGTAGATACTGTTCGTAGTTGTATTGAAAGAGGTACCAAAGATCGAAGTAAATTCACCGCTGGCTTAATAAAGCAGCTCAAAAGATTTAGCAGAAAGTACCCTTCCATCATTATCCAAATGAGCGAACGACTTATTTTTCAGCAGAACTTAAATGTACTTGCTGTGGTATCTGACGTGAACACCTTAGGCGGCATTTAAAAGACTCCGTATGGCTGACTTCTATTTTTGGCTGTCCTCCCAAAATCTCTAAGCACGCTAATAATCCATTTTTTAAAGTTAAAAAAATCTAATTTACACATTTTTGAAAAGAGATGGTTCAAACTGGCGTTTTCTGACACGACACTCTGAAATAAATGTTGCTGTGGAGGGTAGCTTTAGGACATAGAAAGACACTTTTTCCGCAAGATGTGGTGAATTATTTTGGTCCCAAGGGTGTTAGACATCAAACCTATTACTCCTATGGAAATATTAAGGATATAAATTCACCCTACACGTAAATTTTCCTCTAAATGTGGAGTACTACAAGTAGTTTTTTCCAATTATAGAAACAGACAAAAAATACCCACATGCAACTGTACAGACAGCATGCCCAGAAGAAAAAGCTTCAATCCGGCTCCCCTCATTGAAAAAAAGCTGAGAAATAGGAAAGGCAATCAATAAAGTCCTAGTCAGTTATCATGAATTTTTTGCTTTTTATCAAGTAATTGAAATTTCTGAAGTTTGGTTATATTAAATTGAATAAAAACTCAGTTTAAATGACCAAAGTAGTGTGAAAAGGTAGAAACGACATGTACAAGCTTTAAAATAAGCCTTGGCTATTCCTGAGAATGCCTTGATGTAAACTGTCGTAGCCAAGTGAAAACGAACCAAGCATTGTAGTGGCTTTGAATTGGTGTTTCTATTTTTTCCATCTACTATACGTTCAGCTCCACAAAAATCTGTTTTTATTCAATTGCGTTTTTCTAAAAATCTTAAAAAGTACGGGGACGATATGTTTGCATTTAAAAGGCGATTGGAGTGCTGTTATAAATGTTAAAAGGAAAGATCAAAATCAATTACTCTCAATAGATATTTCAAAATTCAAATCTAGGAAGGGGAACTGCATCCTAGGAAAATAGAACGTTGGTCTCTAGGCTGATTGTTCAAGAGAGGCTTTCCAGGAAGAGCAGAGCACCAACTTCAAAATCCTAAAATCTGACCGTCTTGAAGATCAATTAAAATCTTATTATGTGAACAGCCTTACACAATCTTTATTTGAGCTTTGTGTAATGACCTAAGTGTTACTGAGCTATTTGTTCTACGTTTGCCTCTCATAAGGCTAAGAAAAAATAGAAAATTATAATAATATTAACGATTATTTAAAAACAGAAAGAATTTAGTTTTGGCACTTTAATGTATAGAGTCATATTCATTCCTGAAAGTCTTAAGTTTATGTTTGTGTTGAGCTTAACCTGGTTATTTGTTTTAATTTGTGTTCTTTCTGGGTTTCATTTGTTCATTGGGGATAAAATATAGAATTTCTAGGCTGAAAAAACTATTTGACTTTATTTCTGTTCAATTTTGGCCTAATCCAGCTCTATACTTTTCATAGTAGACCTAATCTTTTGAAAAAAAAGTGTCTTAAAACTAATTTTCTGTTCATTTTTCACTGAAAAAGTCTTCGTCATTGGTTTTCAATTGAATATTTAACTCATTTTATTTTTCCTCCGCAAGAATTAAGATTTTGACCTACTGTTAATGCGTTGGAACAAATCTCGCAACAATTTTTAATATCAGTTTTACTACAATAGTAGTATAAAAAATGGATTTTATGCCTCATCTAGATCGCCCCATGAACTTAAATCATTTTCAGTCTATTTTCATCATTTTAACAACAATTATTGACCGTTTTGAATTTTTTCCATCTTTACTTTCAAAATGAAAACAGGACTTTGGAAATAAAAGTTAGTCTCATTTCTATACTTTTTCAAAACGTAAACACGGGTTCTAAGCCTCACTTAGATCATTCCATGAATTTACCCATTTCCAATTGAATTTAAACCATTTTAAATGAAAATTTCAAACATTTTTACAGTTTCCCATCCTGAGCCTTAAGATCAAAACATATCTTGTGAAAAACAGTTAAATGATATCCCATTTTTCCTACAATTCCAATAAAATGTAATACTTTTATATTTAGTGGATAATTCGATATCAATATCTAAATAATTTATTGTATCTTTATTTTTTCTTTCATTATCCTCTAAAATTATACCTTTATCTAATTTTCATATCTATTTTCCAGCATCAGTTGTTTTAGAATCAAAACGCTTAGGTACAAATAAGTCAACCATTTCATCTTAAAAATTAATAATAATTACGAGTTTCTGTCCATATTTAGCTGTAAGATATTTCATTCCTGTAATCGTTTATTCCATTCCACTATCTAAATCTTGTTTCCTAATAATTCGCTTATATTTATTTTCCATTTTCATTTCTCCCTAAAAGTTTCTCCATTTATTAGTTATCAGTTTCATTAAACAAATTATCAAAATAATGTTCTTTTAATTAGATTTATATTTCTTCCCAAGAGAATCCATTACTTGGAGTTCTGGGAAAAAGTCAAAACAAGTGTCAGAAGTCTGTCAAATGAAACACAAAAAGTCTCCTTTCAGGCCAAGATTGTCTAGTCGGTTAACCGATCGATTGATCACCGGTTGTGATCCAGCAATTCGATTCTCACTGTTATGTTTTGTAGCAGCTGAAAATGTCAAAACGATCAGACCAGAGGTTCCAGATCGAGAATTAACAAGTAGCCAGCTTCCCTCTAATAAAAAAATTGCGGAGTTTGCCTCAGAACCCAGGCGAATGTGAGATCATGAACACCCCGAAAAAATAAAATAAATTAAAACGGAGAGATTTTATGGGGAGAGATTTTATAACAAAATTTAAAATTTTATATGACCGATAAAATTTTATATGAAATTATATGATAAAAAAATGTGATAAAAATATGAAAAAAAATATGAAAAAATTTGAAAAAATATGATTATATGATAAAAAAATTTTATATAAAATTTTATATAAAATTTAATTTTATATGAAAATTTTATATTGATTTAATTTTTAGCTTATGCATATTCTATTAATATTTCTATTGAAATAAATGTGAATTAACTTATTGAAATAAATAAATAAAAAATTACAATATCTAATAATTTATCTGTTTTTTTCTGTTATTTATAATAGAATTGATAAATTACTTAACTTGATATATATTATAACTACATAAATTATTTATACTTTTCCTTCATCTATGTGTTAGGTTTTATCAATAAAAAATTCATATATTGATATTGAAAAAATAACCAACTTCTGTAATAGAGCTTAAACAAGTCAGATACGATTGCATTAGAAACCTGTACGAATTCTTTTGTTAAAAAGAACTTTTAGGTAATGACGCGTTACTTAGTTAGATGACATAAAGTAACATATCGCATGTATAACCTTAGACAAGAGATGGTTTTTTATTTTCAAAAGTTTTGGATAATATAGTTCAGAAAGTAAGAAGGGTTTTATTTATATGTTAAAATTTACAGACTTCAATCAATATTTATAATAATTTAATTTTACTTGTTTCATGTATTTTTCACAAGGAAAAAACTGCAATATTTTGCGTAACTTATTTTCCCATTTAATTATTTCGTCGTTGACAAATTCACCTAATGTATACATAGCAAGCAAATCTAAATAGAATGAATAAGCAGTTTTTTAATCAGCCTTTTTTTCTGCCATTCTTAGACGTTTTTCAAGCATTTCAATCAGAACTGTCCCAAGACTCAAATATGCAAGGAGTACCACAGCAAAAGTAGATAAACCTGTTGCACTCAGTATAAATTTGGATAGTAAAAAAGGCTTACTAGCATTTCCATAACATTTAAAACTTCTCCGATAAACAGATAATCTCTTTTTTAATTTTTCTTCCATTCATATTTAAAAATATACTTTAAACAAAATTCTGTGAATCCATTCCTTTAAATCTTCTTTTTATATAATCAACACACAAGTGACAAAAATTAACATCGCAAAAATTTTGGACTTGAGTAGATTGATATGCAATTTGCTTATTTTAAGTCTTGAAATAGTTGACTATTTCGCTTCCAGGTTGAATTCCAAATGAACCATAAAATTCTATAAATATTTACTTGGGATCGGTGAGATAACAAGTCCAATGCATCCCAGATGATCGCATATGGTCATAACTGGATATTTCACATTCTTTTTTCTTTATTTTACTTAGAAAGTTGTCTTGAGAAAACCTCAGCTTGAAAAAAAGGAATACGACCTAATTCATTCCATATATCGATATTTGTCAACGGTAACATGTAACTTTGGATTGCTTCTGACGTTCTCTGTTATTTTGAAGCGAAAATTCTTTGAATTGTGATATCTCAGCCTCAGCAACTTTGCTATGTCTTTCTCGCTGTTTAGGCACTTCAACAACTTCTAAGTTTGTTTAAATGTGTTTATCACGTTCTTGGGAGCTTCAACAACCACTTTTGTTCCAGATCCAACAATTTTATGAGCACCTGGAAATTTTAAACATGACCTTTCGCTAAAGTCCTTTGCAATGTTAAGCCTCTGCCCTTGGCCTTTGAATAATCGGTAATTTTATCAACAGTTTTCTCCAGAATATTTTTCTGATGTGGCAGCACCATTTGTTAGAGTAACTTTACCTATTGCAGCTACTAATGGTATCCAAAATGGAAAAAAGCCAATATTTTCAATTAGTTGATGATAAGATATAATTATATAGATATCCTTATTCTTTAATTTTCCTTTCTTAATTTGTTCAATATGTTTTCTTTTAAGCAATAATTTAACAGATTATTACCAATAATAATATTTTCTATTCAAATTCGGCAACTACCTTTTTTCTTAAAACATCTGTTTATTTTAAATTTTTTATTATTGGATAAATTAATTATAAATTCAATAGTCAGCTTTTCATTGATTTCAAATGTCAAACAGTTCGTGGTAATGAACTGTAGTAAGGAGCGACCCGGCTCAATAGTAACCAAAACTCTAAAAAAATGAATTTTGATATCAAAAGCTACATCAAAAGAATCGCATTTTAATGCTGATTTTAAATATATAAGTTTCATCAAGTTTAGTCTTACCCATCAAAAGTTACGAGCCTGAGAAAATTTGACTTATTTAGGAAAATAGGGAGAAACACCCCCTAAAAGTCGTAGGATCTTAACGTAAATGACACCAACAGATTCAGCGTATCAGAGAACCCTACTGTAGAATTTTCAAGCTCCTATCTACAAAAATGTGGAATTTTGCATTTTTTGCCAGAAGACAAATCACGGGTGCGTGTTTATTTGTTTGTTTGTTTTTTGTTTTTTTTTCCCCAGGGGTCATCGTATCGACCAAATGGTCCTAGAATCTCGCAAGAGGGCTCATTTTAACGAAAATGAAAAGTTCTAGTGCCCAATTAAGTGACCAAAAAAATTGGAGGGCATCTAGGCCCCCTCCCACGCTCATTTGTTTCCCAAAGTCAACGGATCAAAATTTTGAGATAGCCATTTTGTTTAACATAGTCGAAAACCATAATAACTATGTCTTTGGGGATGACTTACTCCCCCACAATCGCTGGGGGAGGGGCTACAAGTTACAAACTTTGACCAGTGTTTACATATAGTAATGGTTATTGGGAAGTGTACAGACGTTTTCAGGGGGATTTTATTTTGTTTAGGGGTGGGGCTGAGGAGAGGGGGCTATTTTGGAGGATCTTTCCTTGGAGGAATCTGTCATGGGGGAAGAAACATTAAATGACAAAGGCGCAGGATTCTCTAGCATTACTATAAGAAAACAATGAAAAATAAACATGAAAACGTTTTTTTTTTAAATGAAAGGAAGAAGTAGCATTGAAACTTAAAACGAACAGAGATTATTACGCATATGAGGGATTCTAAAACTACTTTAGCATAAAGAGCGAGGTATTTAGGAGGAGATAAATACCTTACTCTTTATGCTAAAGCATTTTTAGTAATTTCAACTATTTATTCTACGGCCTTTCTGATTCAGGGGTCATTCTTAAAGAATTGGGACAAAACTTACGATTTAGTGTAAAGAGCGAGGTATTAACGAGGGTACAAACCCACTCGTATACATAATAAATAAATAAGGTTATGAAAGTTTGTTACGTAAGTTAATTCTCAAGTTACCTATATTTCTTACTAATAAAAACGTTCGTTAAAAATTAAAAGTTCTAGTTACCTTTTTAAGTAACCGAAAAATTGGAGGGCAACTAGGCCTCCTTCTCCACCCCTTATTTCTCAAAATAGTCTGATCAAATTTAAGAGAAAGCCATTTAGCCAAAAAAAAGAATTAATATACAAATTTCATTTTAATTAATTTATGTGCGGAGAGCCAAAACCAAACATGCATTAATTCAAAAACGTTCAGAAATTAAATAAAAAAAACTAATTTTTTTAGCTGAAAGTAAGGAGCGACATTAAAACTTAAAACGAACAGAAATTACTCCGTATATGAAATGATTTGTCCCCTCCGCAATCCCTCGCTCTTTACGCTAAAGTTTGACTCTTTGCAACAATTCTACTTTTTAAAACAATTAAAAGTTTTAGCGTAAAGAGCGTGGGATTGCGGAGGGGACAAATCATTTCATATACGGAGTAATTTCTGTTCGTTTTAAGTTTTAATGTCGCTCCTTACTTTCAGCTAAAAAAATTAGTTTTTTTTATTTAATATCAAGAAGAGATAAGAACTATAAGCTTCGACGATTTTGAAGTAGTTATCTGTAGATTAAATCAACACCACATTTTTTATTTCATTTTTGTATCTATTAATCTTAGTCACCTATCGTTTGTGAAGTAATAGTTTAAAAGTTTCTAGTTCCTTCACTTTTAAATATGTTACTAGCACTTTACATTTTGTTTTGCATCGAAACACGTTTTAATTATTATTTGTTAATTCTGATGAATAAATTGTACATTCTTCAATTTATTAGAAAATTAATCTTATAGATAAAATTCTAAGTTAAAGATTTTTGTAATATTTTTTAATGGGCTTGATTTTTACTTCAACCTTCCTTTCATTCTCTTTTGAAATTCTTCACTGGGAACTTTTTCAAGTATGTTTATTATAACATTTTCAAAATTACCTAAGCGTTCAGATAAATGCAAAGAGCCGTTCGAGTATACAAATAGAGTTGAAAAATTAGCTACATTTGCACCGTTTTTGGGTTTGCAACATTTCTAACTCTGCTTTTTTGTATTAATATATTCTTCTGTGGCTTTTAAGGTATTTTAAATATTGGTTTTTAGAGATTTGTTGTTTAACAACTTCACCCTTCAAATCGTTTAAAACAATTTTTACGTTTTGTAAATTCGTAAAACCATTCTCTGATTTTATATCACCTAGATTAGTAAATCATTTTACTTGTGAATCAAGATTTTCATCATCATACAGTGATTTGCTTTCGTTACAGAAAAATCTGTTATAATTTTTTGCCTTATTAAATTAGTTGATAAATTTTTTTTTTCGAGTCATATGCATGGTTTTGTCTAATGTTATCAATTTCGTTTGGATTAAAACACTTAAAAAATGCAAAATAGTTACAGTTTAATCGTCTAATTTTAGGTGTGTCTAAATAGCTCTGAGAAATAGAGATCATTGACTTATTTTGTTTCCTACCACTCATAAATAAACCTACAGTTTTTTCTGATTATCTTCTGTTAAAAATTCTTCAGCTATAACTAAATATCGAACATTAAGATCTAGGTCATCAACATCAAATATACACTTTTATCTTTACTCGCAAAAGAGATCCATGTGAGTTTTTTCTTCCAACATATTCATGTTAATCATTAAATCTATATATTTATCTTCTTTAAGATCTTTGTTACAGATAAATTGTTTGAAAGTAGAGGTAATCATAAATCAAGTCCAAAAACAAATTGGTTTTACCACATCCATAGTTACCAAAAATCAATTGTCAAAACCACGGTTGAGTTGCTAGCAAGTGTTTTTTTAAAATCAAACTTTATAATTTCCTCATTCATATGTTTTACTAGTTACTTTTTCATCCATTTACTTGGTAAAAATTTGGCTAAATAAACTTCAACTGTGGAGCTTATAGCTTAGAAGCTAATACCTTTGAAACTTAGCTTTGAAGCGTAAAGCCTTGAAGCTTACAACTTTTAATCTTCTTGCATATATATTCGAAGCCTATAGCTTTGAAGCTTATAGCTGAATTTGATGGATTGTAACTTATAGCTTCAAGGGATTAAATTCCCAGGGTACTGTTTTTACTTTATTTTTCAAAACCTTGTTTTAGTTTCATTAGGGTCTAAGGCTTTTTGTTTTGTTCTTCTAAGAACATTCTATGTTTATTTACTCTAGTACACTGAGTTTCTGACAAACCTTCAAATTTTTCGAATAATAATAATAATAATAATAATAATAATAGTTTATTTGCGCCCTCAATACATACAAAAAATGTACACAGAGGAGTATGAAAAGAAAACTAAAAGATATAAAAATTAGAATTCTAATGCAAATAAGTGGATCATGGTTTTTCTGCACATAACTCAAAAAACCACTTATAAAAAATGACCTATAAATAATAACATAACTCATAAACATAAATCGTAAAACAGCACCCATAAACATAACGCGTAAATATCTATTTTATTAAAGAAATGACGACAACACTGTTTTTTTCATTAAGTGATACAATTAAGGGGAAAATGTACTCTATTTTCTCTGGCTCGTCTAAGAAGTTGGTCGTGTTGATGATCCATTTTAATATTAATATCAAACATTCCGATTTTTTTATAATATGCCAATTTCCGAAACATAGTGGAAGTCCAAGAAAATATTTTACAAAACTGGAAAAAGTAAACACGGATATGCTTTTTATCACTTGTACTCAAAAACCTCAAAAATGGAACAATGAAAAACACACGAGGTGCTAATATTGAACTGTAAATTATAGTAAGTGTTGGTTTATCAATACGACCTTTCACCCTGAGTAGTAGGCCTTAGGTTTTCCTAATTGTTACCAATACAGACGATAAAACCAACTCCCACTTAGTTTTAATTGACGGACCAAAGGGCAACCCAACGTAATTAATGGAATCCTTATTAAGAACATTCAGTGATCGCATCCTAATTGAATGATACTAGATATCACTTTTATTATTCCCCACTTTACATTCTTTTAACTTTTTATTCGCCAAAATATTCTGTGTTAGAAGGTTCAATTTCTAATCTAATCTCTTGTAGATGTAAATGTAATATATTGATTTTCTTCTGCATTGATATTGAATTATCAAAGAAAAATAAAATATAATCAGCATACGACAAGCTGCTAATGTCGATACGTTTAATCACATATGGGGATAGGAACTGTGTGGCTGTTCTAATTGCGTTATTAAATAAAAAGAAGCTAAGAACTGGCCCTTGTTTAACTCCACGACGTAAATAACTTCAGTCTGAAAGTCGCCCTTCTGAAAAATTCTCACAGATGAATTACCATTCCAGCCTACCATGCAAATTATAGCAAATTTTTGTTTATCAAAACGACCTTTCACCCTGACTAGTAGGCCATTTGTTTTCCTAAGTTTTACCAATGCAGACGATAACACCAACTCCCGCGTAGTTTTAATTGACGGACCAAAAGAAAACCAAAGGTAATTAATAGAATATTTATTAAGAACATTCAGTGATCGCGCCCTAGTTGAATGATACAGGATATCGCTTTTACTATTCGCCACATTACATACTTTTTAATTTTTATTCGCGAAAACATTCTATTTTATAACGTTCAATCTCTAGTCCTATCTCTCGTAGATTTGAATGTAATATATTAATTGCATTATGCATTGATATTAAATTATCCAAGAACAATAAAATATAATCAGCATACGACAAGTTGCTAATGTTGATACCTTCAATCACATATGGGGGTAGGAACCTTGTGGCTGTTCTAATTGGGTTATTAAATTAAGAGGCTAAGAACTGACCCTTGTTTAACTCAACGACGTAAATAAATTCGGTCTGAAAGTCACCCTATCGAAGAAATTCTCACAGATGAATTACCATACCAGCCCACCAAACAATGGCCTATAAATGGGCTCACCCCACTACGGGACAAGTACAAAAAAGCGTGGTCATACAATATACTATCAAACTCTTTTGAAATTTGAATTCCACATACAAATAGTTGTTTTTTAATGCATCTTTATAATTCTATAGTTGTATTTATCTTTAATGATATTTGTTTCGAAACCTATCAATTTTTCTTTGTTTTGGTTTCATCGTCACCCTCTTTTAACTAAGCATATACTTTTATCTTGAACCTACAAGCCAGGAAATGATTGTTCCAGATTATTTATTCTTATTGATACCTATTAATACTATTCGTTTTGATATCTTTTACTTTTGTTTACTTTTGTTTCATCATAATCCTCCTTAAAATATGCATACACTTTTGATCTTAAACCTAGAAACTCAGAAATTTTTTTTCCAGATAATTCATCCTTCATCATACTTATCACTTTCTTAATTACTGCATGGAAGTTATAAGGGTTATCTTTTTTATAATTTGAAGTATCGAATTTTCTTGAAGGTTGGCTTTAATGTCTTCATAAAAATCTTCAGTTCGATTATCATAATCAAAGCTATTCGTATCCATATAGCATAGGTTCATGTTTTCACTCTAATTTGGTTTCATGAATTCATAATAAAATTCATACATCATTAACTTAGATAACTCTAATACCGCAAATCCAATATAAAAAGGTTTATCTAGATTTAGTTTTTACTTTGCCATTATCGCTAACGAGAAATTCGCACTGAATGTAATTTGAATGTTATTTTGAATATAATTTTGAATGTGTAGTCTTTTGAATGTAATTTTGTATCATTTATTTTTTTCATTGCTATCTATAAATTCATAGGAATATATCCCTTTCTTTGTTATTTCTTTGAATTCTTCGGTATTTATAAATATATCAGCTTTTTATTGCTTGAAATTATTTATTATCAGCTTGAAATTATTTCTTAAAGAATTGAAAATTGTTTTACATTCACATTTATCTGAGTTTTCAGAAAGCTGATCTAATGATGAAGCCATAAGAAAGTGGGAATTTATAAAACTAATTTCGTATAGGATTTGATTTACAATTATTGTTTTATAAAATGATATAAAACTCTCCGCTGATTTGAAAATAACGTTTTCAGGGGTTATTTTCTAAAGAATAAATGAGTCATACTTTCAGAGATTATGCATGACAATAGGGATATATTTAGAAAATCTAAGTTTTTATTACATTCTGCATGAGTAAATCCAAGTATATTATCAGTCATATGTTCTTGATCTGAATTTTTATCTATTATTTCCTTTTCACAAATATAACGGCTTTTAATTGTTGTGTTATTCCATTTTTCTCTTACTTTTTCTTGTGCATAATAATGTTATCTCTGTATATTTTCATACCTATAGAGTATTTCAGTACAAAATTCTGTTATAGTAGTTACCAAATCCTGGCTAGCAACTTCACCAAAGTATTCGTAATATTTATTTGGATCGTATCAAAAAAAAAGATACACTTAGAATCCATAAGCAATTAGCTTTTCCTCTGCTACTTTTATTGTATTTATACCTCTCATTTGATTAAACTCTTCAGTATACAATTCAAAATCAGCTATAATACAGTAAGGTACTTTAATTTGTTTAGCAATATTTTTAAATTCAGTGTTAGATCCTGGTTTTGGAATAATGACGTCAGGATCTTCACAGTTATCCATTTAGAATGTTATTCAAACCTTGGCTCTTCTGTGAAATTGTTTTTACAGTAGATGCAAAGATTCATTTTTCATTTATGTTGATAAATTTGAGTTCTCAATCACCTACATAAATCTTTAATTAAAACATAATGATTATCAATAGAGTAAATTATTCACATATTTAGCAGTTTTTCCATTGATCTTAGTCTTAGGAATATGAACTCTAACCACTTTATTTTCACTTGTTTCCAATAAACAAATTTTAAGATTATATTTGTTTTCAAATTTATAAATATTTTGGATATCTCTCGGAAAAGTTAATAACCCCTTTAAAGTTGAATTCATTTTCATAGCGTTTATATTAGTCTATCAACATATCTTTCATTTGCTGAGTGAAGATTAGTGAGTATTTACCAAAGAAACTATTTAATATCATTTTTTTATATTAATGCAAATTCAGGCAGGTCTTTAAAAGTACCTCCCGTATTATTTGATAATCTTGTCATAATAATATCAATTCTATCAGATCTTTGAAATCTTAAGCCTAATCATGGTGTATTCTTTGTGACTAAAGACTGTATATTCCAGTGATTACTATTTAGAAGTCTTTGTTCAATGTCCACATTTGTATTAAAAATCCAGGAATAGCTATGGTAATGGAAAGGTTTGAGTTCTTCATTATCCTTCTGAGAATAAAAATATTTCACGGGTAGTAATTTGAACTATATAACTATCTCCATTTTTTGTTCTCATTTTTAAATCTCTAACAACAGAGTCAAAAAGTTGTCCAAAATCAGCTCCATTTGCATTTATTGAAATATTAACTGTAAGAGAATTTTCTCTAATCTATTGAATACTTTGATTATTTTCGTGTCCTTCTTCTTTAATCATATACTCTTGGATAACTGGAGCTTCTCTTGTTTTCTTCTTACATATTGAAATATCAGTATTCCGTTCTTTTTTAACACTCTCTCTACCAGTTAAAACTCGAATGGACTGTGGATTTTTATCAACATCCTTTTATTGACTTCTATTGGATTATTAAAATAAATTTTTACTTTATACTTTACTTCATAATAATTTCAAGCACTTGAAATCTGTTTTGATCAAAAGAATATCTTTATTTCGTACCCTCATAAATTGAAATTTTATATCTGAAATAATTTTATTCTTTGATTTCATTTTCCAATTGTATTTTTAATTCAGGTTCCATATTCCATATTGATATCTTATTATTGAGATTATCATTGATGGTATTGAATATTTTAGTGTTTTTGCCTATAATCTTTAAATTATTTTTTGGCAAATGACCGCAATTCATTAGTTGTATAATGCGGCAATTGATTCTTTGTCTTCACGAATTTTATTTTTTTTTGTAAACAATTTTTAATCACTTCTGCATTGTCAGCCATTTATTAGGAGCTGACTCAATTAAACACGATTCCCAATCTAAGAAAATAGTCAAGCCTGAGGAATTTTATTGCTTGCTGTTTATTACTCTTGAGAGTTTCTTGAGAAAATGGAAGCCTGTTAGTGTTTATTAATCTGTTTAATAATTTAAATTTGCTTAATAATTTAAATCTACAGTAAACGGAGATTATTATTTGTGATATAGAACGATTACTGCGGCTGAGTCTCTAAATCAGACAGTTTCAAAAAGAAATGAATTGCCAATGATAAAAGATATTTGGACATATTGTGGTTGCAAGAAAAATTGTTTTAAAAAAATGAAGCAATGAGTAAAAACCCTGAATAAAAAAAATGGTATTTGTACTAGAAAGAGTGGCGTAGAAAACAAACTTTTAAGACACTATTATTTAATTTTTTTAACGATTGATAATTTACAATGAAAATTAAAAGAATATGGTTTTACTGGATCAAAAAATTAAATCGAAGAAGTTTTACAAAATCAAAATATTTATTCTTTAAATCATTCAGCTTATCATTCATTTATGGTTCTTATATATTCATTGGTTCTCATTTGGAAGTGAAATGAACGCTAAAATTTTTAAAGTGTTTAATAGAATACTCAAAGAGACATCATGGAAATATTTTACTAATAGCAACACAAAACTTTGGATCGATGTATTATCCCCTTTCATTGATAATTATAGCAATTCATATCATCAATCCATCGAGATGAAACAAATAGAAGAAAGTAAAAATGGAAATGAAAAAAGGTGTACACTAATTTGTTTTCTGATGTCAAAATTTAAAAATCATCCATAAACAAATTTGGTAATTTAGTTATATTTAACAAAAGTAAGGGTACTTTTGATAAAGGTTGTCTACCAAATTATTCAACTGAAGTGTTTCAAAAAACTGCAGATCGAAATACAACCCCTATACCGTATGAACTTTTGGGAAACACTGGTGAACTCATTATTTTTGTTTTTTTACGAAAAAGAACTCTCGAAAGTTTTCCAATAAAACTTTAATTCTATAAATGGATCCTATAAATTTCGATAGATTATTTGCAATGTATAATGAAAAGTAGAAAAATAGATGGGAATATAGATCAAGAAAGATCTTTAGATCAAGCTGGTTATCGTTACTATGCTGAAAAGTTGGGTGATCCAATCGTTGAAGCAGAAGTTAAAAACACAAATATGATTACTGATAAATTACATGAAAGTGACATAAATTTAAGAAGACGATTGCAACGGTTGGATGAATCCTTAAGCAACACATAAATTTTACAAATAAGCAATCAAGCTCACTCAAGTCCAGCTCTTTTGCAGATGAATAAGTCAAATTTTCATTGCTAATGGCGATTCTAGGCTAGATGAAGAACTTTTGAGAGAATTAAATGAGGACCATGATCCTAAGCAACCCTATTTTGAAACACCTAGTTTTTATTTAGACATTTATCAATATTTAAAAGAGGTAAACGATGTATCAGGAACACTACTGCTAATGTCAATTCTGGTATAGATGAAGAATTGCTTAGAGAAATCAATGAGGACTGTACATGGATACAAATGGATCCTATTTTACAACGCCCAAATGTTTTGATTAGACAATTATTATATTTAAAAGAGGCAATAGGCAAATCAGGAATAATTAATCAAAAATAGGCAGAAAAAATGAAATGTGTGAGATCTAGTGAATTAGAAAAAAAGTCTAAGCTCTTTAAAATCTCCAGATTAAGGTTAAAAGATATTATAGATAACTTTGATGTTATTCAAACTCAGTAAGGAATTAGGATTTAAAAATGATATGATGCAAATGATGCAAATGCAAATGACAAGATTGAAAAATTGTATAGTTTTCTAGGTAGCAGAACTGCTGAAAATACATCTGATGGAGTGTAAAATGAAGCTTTTGACTTGCTCAATTATTATTCAAAAATAAATATATTAATGAAAATGTCTGTAATACTATTTAAATTAATTATTTCAGAATTTGAATTTATGAAGCAAAATACTTTTTTTAGTAGTAAAAAGGTGAAATCGAACAGTATTATAAAAAAAATCCGATCAAGTGAGATGTAAACATTGATTATGAATTAGCCCCGACTCAACGTAAACTCTAGTACTCATCGTATAGTATTCGTGATTGATTTAAAAACAACACATTTGAATAAGGGGAAAAAATCCGGATGAATGGATTAACGTTGTTATTCTAAATGGGTTGTATGATGATGAGGATTTAAATTATTTCTTAACTGGTTATTTCAATTCATCCCTAGATCGATGCCCAATCATTATATCATCCAATATAGCAACAATGAAATTGGTTATTATTTTTAAAGAGACCTATAAATTTTGGTTTAATATTGATTTACGTTTTATTTAAGAATTTCAAAATGAAGCTGAATTAATAAATAAATATAATGAAGGTAATAAAGTTCCTAATATTACAAGAAATTTTTATAAAATACATATTCATTTCTCATTAGTGGATAGTTCAATTGTGAATGGGAATACAACCTCTGATGTGATCTGGAGTTTTGCTCCAAAAACAGAACCTGGAACGCTACTCTGTGAGATTCCTATAGAAAGGCAATATCTTCCAATCAATCGAAACGAATATATCAATGCACTAAAAATGACTATAGCTGATAAATTAGTTAGAGTAATTGATCTGAATGGAGAGAATATTGAAATTGTTTTGGATTTGAAATAAGTTTAATTAAACTATTTAATAAAATTTATCTATAATAAATGTTTATAAATAAGAAACAATTATTGTATACAAGTCAGTATGATAGTGAGATTGGTATTTCTTTAAAAATATCATCCTTTCTCAATTACTCAAGACGTCAATAAAAAATACAAAAGATGAAGCTCGTTCCATGCATAACACTATAATTAAATCTCGTTTGGAATTATTTAAAAATAGAGTGGTTGAATATGGATAAGACAGGATAGATTATAATCAAAGAGAGTTAAATGATGCGAGATTTTTAAAAGATATGGTTTGAAATAACAAGATATGTTTCAATAAACATCTTGATAAACAGAAGAAAGGCCTATTAAATGCAACGATTTTAGGGAAGGGACTTCAACAACATCCCCGATGATGTTCTTGTTGACACCCGCAGTGACAATCGAAGATCTCCCTCCCCTTACTTTACTTAATAGTGTTTTCTGTATATAAATGGCAGTGAATAAAGTTGTTGCTCCTTATTAAAAATATTTGAAATGCCTATTATTTATGATTCTACAACCAAATATGAATATACAGAAATTAGAGAAAACAATGGGAATGTATTTCAGCAATTAAATTATAGTTTCGTTTTAAAAGATGTGGAGTCTATTATCCTTTCAAGTTATAGTTACCTTTATGCAAAAGTGAAAATAACACGATTGCATGGAACACATATGTAACATAATGATAATACTACTTTTTAAGACATGGATTTAATTTTGTCAGAGATACTAAATATATTACAAATGGAAAATGTAGTGTAAGTGTTGATTATTCAGGTATACCGACTACTGTTAGAAATTATTAGAATTTCCAGATGAAAATAATCGAAGCACAGATACTAATTTGTTTTAGTTTGAAGATATGACCCCTTTAAGGCAGAAAATGAGTTTTAAATCACTTTAGGACCTGCTGCAGCATGTGGTGGAACGATCACCATAAAACTAAATAATATTTTTAATAGTGGTATTTAAAAGATAGAATAAACCGAAGAAAGTCACGTGATTAGTATATATTTACCAATTTCATGATTATTTGGATTATTTTAAGATATTAATCGTGTTTTTAGAGGCGTTACACATCGAAATATATTAAAAACAAACGATTTTTCCAATATGATTATAATATCCGGAGCTCAAAATTTGTATAGTAGATTTAACTCATTTATCATGAATGTTAACAGTATTACGTCCCAGTTTAACTATAGCGACTAAATTAGAAGCAGAATTAATGAAGAAGGTGGAACAATTAAAAGCTTGATTAGGAAATGTCAGCTCATTTGAATTAAGTGGGACGTGTGTAATACATACAAAAGTGATAATAAAACAGATAAAGAATTAACATAAAGATAACATAATAAGAAATATTTATTGTATACAAGTCAGTATGATAGTGGGATTGGTATTTTCTTTAAAAATATCTTCCTTTCTCAATTACTCAAGACGTCCATAAAAAATACAAAAGATGAAGCTCGTAAAAACTTACAAAAGATGAAGCTCGTTAAAACTCATTTTCTGCCTTAAAGGGGTCATATCTTCAAACTAAAACAAATTAGTATCTGTGCTTCGATTATTTTAATCTGGAAATTCTAATAATTTCTAACAGTAGTCGGTATACCTGAATAATCAGCACTTACACTACATTTTCCATTTGTTATATATTTAGTATCTCTGACAAAATTAAATCCATGTCTTAAAAACTAGTATTATCATTATTTTACATATGTGTTCCATGCAATCGTGTTATTTTCGCTTTTGCATAAAGGTAACTATTACTTGAAAGGATAATAGACTCCACATCTTTTAAAATGAAACTATAATTTAATTGCTGAAATACATTCACATTGTTTTCTCAAATTTCTGTGTATTCATATTTGGTTGTAGAATCATCAATAATAGGCTTTTAAAATATTTCTAATAAGGAGCAACAACTTGATTCACTGCCATTTATATACAGAAAACACGATTAAGTAAATTAAGGGGAGGGAGATCTTCGATTGTCACTGCGGGTGTCAACAAGAACATCATCGGGGATGTTGTTGAAGTCCCTTCCCTAAAATCGTTGCATTTAATAGGCCTTTCCTCTGTTTATCAAGATGTCTATTGAAACATATCTTGTTATTTAAAACCATATCTCTTAGAAATTTTGCATCATTTAACTCTCTTTGATTATTATCTATCCTGTCTTATCCATATTCAACCACTCCATTTTAAAATAATTCCAATCGAGATTTAATTGTAGTTTTATACATGGAACGAGCTTCATCTTTTGTATTTTTTATGGACGTCTTGAGTAATTGAGAAAGGAAGATATTTTTAAAGAAAATACCAATCCCACTATCATACTGACTTGTATACAATAAATTTTATTCTTATTATGTTATCTTCATGTTAATTCTTTATCTGTTTTATTATCACTTTTGTATGTATTACGCACGTCCCACTTAATTCAAATGAGCTGACATTTCCTAATCAAGCTTTTAATTGTTCCACCTTCTTCAATAATTCTGCTTCTAATTTAGTCGCTATAGTTAAACTGGGATGTAATACTGTTAACATTCATGATAAATGAGTTAAATCTACTATAAAAATTTTGAGCTCCGGATATTATAATCATATTGGAAAAATCGTTTGTTTTTAATATATTTCGATGTGTAACGCCTCTAAAAACACGATAAATATCTTAAAATAATCCAAATAATCATGAAATTGGTAAATATATACTAATCACGTGACTTTCTTCGGTTTATTCTATCTTTTAAATACCACTATTAAAAATATTATTTAGTTTTATGGTGATCGTTCCACCACATGCTGCAGCAGGTCCTAAAGTGATTTAAAACTCATTTTCTGCCTTAAAGGGGTCATATCTTCAAACTAAAACAAATTAGTATCTGTGCTTCGATTATTTTCATCTGGAAATTCTAATAATTTCTAACAGTAGTCGGTATACCTGAATAATCAACACTTACACTACATTTTCCATTTGTAATATATTTAGTATCTCTGACAAAATCTAATCCATGTCTTAAAAAGTAGTATTATCATTATGTTACATATGTGTTCCATGCAATCGTGTTATTTTCACTTTTGCATAAAGGTAACTATAACTTGAAAGGATAATAGACTCCACATCTTTTAAAACGAAACTATAATTTAATTGCTGAAATACATTCCCATTGTTTTCTCTAATTTCTGTATATTCATATTTGGTTGTAGAATCATCAATAATAGGCATTTCAAATATTTTTAATAAGGAGCAACAACTTTATTCACTGCCATTTATATACAGAAAACACTATTAAGTAAAGTTAGGGGAGGGAGATCTTCGATTGTCACTGCGGGTGTCAACAAGAACATCATCGGGGATGTTGTTGAAGTCCCTTCCCTAAAATCGTTGCATTTAATAGGCCTTTCTTCTGTTTATCAAGATGTTTATTGAAACATATCTTGTTATTTTAAACCATATCTTTTAGAAATCTCGCATCATTTAACTCTCTTTGATTATAATCTATCCTGTCTTATCCATATTCAACCACTCTATTTTTAAATAATTCCAGTCGAGATTTAATTATAGTGTTATGCATGGAACGAGCTTCATCTTTTGTATTTTTTATTGACGTCTTGAGTAATTGAGAAAGGATGATATTTTTAAAGAAAATACCAATCTCACTATCATACTGACTTGTATACAATAATTGTTTCTTATTTATAAACATTTATTATAGATAAATTTTATTAAATAGTTTAATTAAACTTATTTCAAATCCAAAACAATTTCAATATTCTCTCCATTCAGATCAATTACTCTAACTAATTGATCAGCTATAGTCATTTTTAGTGCATTGATATATTCGTTTCAATTGATTAGAAGTTATTGCTTTTCTATAGGAATCTCACAAAGTAGCGTTCCAGGTTCTGTTTTTGGAGCAAAACTCCAGATCAGATCAAAGGTTGTACTCCCATTCACAATTGAACTATCCACTAATGAGAAATGAATATGTATTTTATAAAAATTTCTTGTAATATTAGGAACTTTATTACCTTCATTATATTTATTTATTAATTCAGCTTCATTTTGAAATTCTTAAATAAAACGTAAATCAATATTAAACCAAAATTTATAGGTCTCTTTAAAAATAATAACAAATTTCATTGTTGCTATATTGGATGATATAATGATTGGGCATCGATCTAGGGATGAATTTAAATAACCAGTTAAGAAATAGTTTAAATCCTCATCATCATACAACCCATTTAGAATAACAACGTTAATCCATTCATCCGGATTTTTTCCCCTTATTCAAATGTGTTGTTTTTAAATCAATCACGAATACTATACGATGAGTACCAGAGTTTACGTTGAGTCGGGGCTAATTCATAATTAATGTTTACATCTCACTTGATCGGATTTTTTTTACAATACTGTTCGATTTCACCTTTTTACTACTAAAAAAAGTATTTTTCTTCATAAATTCAAATTCTGAAATAATTAATTTAAATAGTATTACAGACATTTTCATTAATATATTTATTTTTGAATAATAATTGAGCAAGTCAAAAGCTTCATTTTACACTCCATCAGATGTATTTTCAGCAGTTCTGCTACCTAGCAAACTATACAATTTTTCAATCATGTCATTTGCATTTGAATCATATCATTTTTAAATCCTAATTCCTTACTGAGTTTGAATAACATCAAAGTTATCTATAATATCTTTTAACCTTAATCTGGAGATTTTAAAGAGCTTAGACTTTTTTTCTAATTCACTAGATCTCACACATTTCATTTTTTCTGCCTATTTTTGATTAATTATTCCTGATTTGCCTATTGCCTCTTTTAAATATAATAATTGTCTAATCAAAACATTTGGGCGTTGTAAAATAGGATCCATTTGTATCACAGTCCTCGTTGATTTCTCTAAGCAATTCTTCATCTATACCAGAATTGACATTAGCAGTAGTGTTCCTGATACATCGTTTACCTCTTTTAAATATTGATAAATGTCTAAATAAAAACTAGGTGTTTCAAAATAGGGTTGCTTAGGATCATGGTCCTCATTTAATTCTCTCAAAAGTTCTTCATCTAGCCTAGAATCGCCATTAGCAATGAAAATTTGACTTATTCATCTGCAAAAGAGCTGGACTTGAGTGAGCTTGATTGCTTATTTGTAAAATTTATGTGTTGCTTAAGGATTCATCCAACAGTTGCAATCGTCTTCTTAAATTTATGTCACTTTCATGTAATTTATCAGTAATCATATTTGTGTTTTTAACTTCTGCTTCAACGATTGGATCACCCAACTTTTCAGCATAGTAACGATAACCAGCTTGATCTAAAGATCTTTCTTGATCTATATTCCCATCTATTTTTCTACTTTTCATTATACATTGCAAATAATCTATCGAAATTTATAGGATCCATTTATAGAATTAAAGTTTTATTGGAAAACTTTCGAGAGTTCTTTTTCGTAAAAAAACAAAAATAATGAGTTCACCAGTGTTTCCCAAAAGTTCATACGGTATAGGGGTTGTATTTCGATCTGCAGTTTTTTGAAACACTTCAGTTGAATAATTTGGTAGACAACCTTTATCAAAAGTACCCTTACTTTTGTTAAATATAACTAAATTACCAAATTTGTTTATGGATGATTTTTAAATTTTGACATCAGAAAACAAATTAGTGTACACCTTTTTTTTCATTTCCGTTTTTACTTTCTTCTATTTGTTTCATCTCGATGGATTGATGATATGAATTGCTATAATTATCAATGAAAGGGGATAATACATCGATCCAAAGTTTTGTGTTGCTATTAGTAAAATGTTTCCATAATGTCTCTTTGAGTATTCTACGACTGTAACTGCAACTAGTGGTGACTCGAACACTTGAAACAGTGACTAGCAAATTTTGACTAAAACCCCTAGTTACTGCTTGTGCGACGAATTAGAAGCACAAGAACGGCTACAAGAAAACATCATTACATGCTACTAAAACTGTGAATATTTTCTATTTCAAATACTGATGCTCTTACTAGTACTATTACTACTGCCACTAACAATGCAACAACAACTAATATTACTGCTTCTATTGCTGCCAAAACAACTAATACTGCTACATCTACCCCTTCTATGGAACTAAATGAAAAGAGCTTAACTGCATCCAGGCTGCTAAAATCAAAAGGATACAATATGTCAGGAAAGCAATTAAATTTAAACTTTTAGGGAAAATTGAGAGTATGTAAAACTAATTTAGCATAAACTATACACATCCAGCTTTCTAAATGATTTTCGGACAATAGTCCAAGAAAACTTGGGAAATTATCTATCCTCATGTTGTGTTTCTAGGACTGTTAAACAAAATTAATAGGCACGATGTGCCTGTTATAACATGTTTGCAAGTAGGATTTTCAAATGGGCCAAGTTGCTTACAATTACAAACCGGTTTCCAATTTATATCACTAGCTAATCTTTTAAGTATTAAATTATAATTAAAAATAATTTGCCCAATAGTTTTTGAAAATTTAAAAGTTAAAACTGGACTATCATTATAATTCAAATTACTAGGAAGGGCCTGTTTCACATGCCGCTGATTTAAATTTTCTGGTAAATTAATATCTTCAATCTGCTTACAAGTAAAATTAATAGGTATATATATATATATATATATATATATATATATATATATATATTTATATATATATATATATATATATATATATATATATATATATATATATATATATATATATATATATATATTATTTCCAATTTGAATTTTTTTTAATAGAATTAGCAATTAATTAATGCAGAAACTTTTTAGCGACAAGAATAAGAAAAATAAATATAATCGGACTATTAGGAAAGAAAATTTAGACATTTGAATAGAATAAACGATGACAGGAATGAAATGTGTTAAATATAAATATGGAAAGAAACTCGTTATCATTATTTATTTTAAAGCTGAAATAGTTGATCTATTTGCACCTAGTTGTTTGGATTATAAAGCAGTTTTTCTTGAAAAGAAATTTAAAAACTTAGATAAAAGTATGATTTTAAGGGTTATTTAAAGAAATAATAAAGATGAAATAAATTACTAAGATATTGATATCGAACTATCTACTACATATTAAATTATTAAATTTTATTGATAGTATAGAAAAAAAATGGAATATCAATAAACCCTTATTTCACAAGACCTTGTTTTGGTATTAAAGTTCAGGATGAAAAACTGTAAAAAATGTTGGATATTTTCATTTAAAATCGTGTGAATTCAAATTAAAATGGGGTAAATTGATGGGGTGATCTAGGTGGGGTCGAAAGCCTGTATTAACTTTGTGAAAAAGTATAAAAACTAGACCAAATTCAATTTCCAGGGACTAGTTTTCATGTTGAGTGTAGGGATGGAAAATGCACAAAATGTGCAATATTTATTGTTGAAATGAATTGGACTGAAATTGGACTGAAAATGATGTAAACTGATGGTGTGATCCAGGTGAGGTACAAACCCCAATTTCAATACTGTAGAAAATGCTTTAGATCGAAAGATTTAAAATCTTCATATTTTTTTGATTATATAGGGCTGAAGAATTTCCCCTGACCTTTTCTGAGATATCATATATACACCCAATTTACTACCCTGGATGCACTTAGTGCATTTAATTTATTTTAATTTACCGTTCCAATGTTATCCCAGTTAAGCCCTCTGGGCGAAATTGGATGCACATAGTGCCTATTAATTTTGTTTAACAGTCCTAGAAACACAACATGAAGATAGATAATGTCCCAAGTTTTCTTGGACTATTGTACAAAAATCATTTAGAAAGCTGGATGTGTATACTTTATGCTAAATTAGTTTTACATACTCTCAATTTTCCCTAAAAGTTTAAATTTAATTGCTTTCCTGACATATTGTATCCTTTTGATTTTAGCAGGCTGGATGCAGTTAAGCTCTTTTCATTTAGTTCCATAGAAGGGGTAGATGTAGCAGTATTAGTTGTTTTGGCAGCAATAGAAGTAGTAATATTAGTTGTTGTTGCATTGTTAGTGGCAGTAGTAATAGTAGTAGTGAGAGCATCAGTATTTGAAATAGAAAATATTCATAGTTTTAGTAGCATGTAATGATGTTTTCTTGTAGCCGTTCTTGTGCTTCTAATTCGTCGCACAAGCAGTAACTAGGGGTTTTAGTCAGAATTTGCTAGTCACTGTTTCAAGTGTTCGAGTCACCACTAGTTGCAGTTACAGTCGTAAACAGTTGCAAGCACAAGTAGTTCTTGAAGTGGAAGTAATATATAGTTGAAATAAGTAGTTCGGAGTAGCCAGAGTCATAGTCACAAATAGTAATCTTAGTCACAAGCACTTGGTGTCTCAGTAGCATTTTTTTTGCAATGTTAAGCAGTCACAAACGCAAGTAATCACAGTCGTAAGTAGTCCCGTAAGCAGTATCAGGAAAAGGGGTAGCATAGGTAGTGGTTGCATTAATAGCATTAGTAGCAGCAGTAGTAGCAGTTTAAGTAATTCTGAAAGGTTTAATTCAATACTCTCAGTCTCTTGTCTTGTGTTGCTGATATTCTCTTTTGACTACCAGCAGACACATAGTGCATTTTGATTGTGTATGGCAGACCTGTCAACATTTTCTTAAAGATTAATTTGAATATCCATATCAATTAGAGATATATTGCAAATAGTCCCTTTTTCCTATCCGTAATTAAACATGGTGCAGATCTTTCCAGTTCTAGATATTCTTCCTACTTTTTCAATGATCAGGAAAATGTTAATAGGCTCATAACTTTTATTGGGTAATTTTAAACTTTTGAAGTGTTATTTGTTTCTACAAGTGAAGGCTTTCTATTTTGTGGTATTGATAAATGAATACATTTTTATAGTTACGATAAAAAACTAATTTTTATAACGCCAATTTTTAAAAAAACTTGCTTTTTGCTTCAGAGTTCTGGTTTAAAATAGTACGAGTGGGTTCTTGCTTAAATTTTGTTATCATGAACCGTGTGATGTTATTGTTCTAATATGTCAAGCAGGAAACATGAACCATTCACTTAAAATTCAGGTGATGCTGCAAAATTTAACCACAATGCAGTATTTCGATGGTTCTTAGTAAGTGGTAAATATAAAATAATTTTTCAGTTGCACACTTTCTACAGTAAATTATCTGAATGTTTGAAATTTTGAAAACGTATTGAATGCTGCATTAATTTTTAAGAATCTTTCATGTAAAATCACACACCTTGGAACATCTTTGTGGATAAAAAATGAAATACAAGAGGATGTTTTAGTGGTATGATGATAGTTAAGTATGGTTCATTATGTTATTGTGGTTTATATGTTTTTGTGTTTTATTATTGCTGTACTTCACTTTAAATATTTGAAAATTTCATGTTAATTGTAATTATCCTATTTTTAGTAATACCAGTAATTATATAAGTATTTTGTAGTACCGGTAATTACCCTATATTTTAGTTTAAAATTTTGACACTTCAACATTTTAGTTCCTTTTTGTTCCTCCCAGAAATTTCTTTTTTCTCCTGCATTAATCTCATGAACATTTTTCTTAATTCAAACTCACTGGAATTGCATTTGAGTCGTAGCATTACTGTTTCCTAGTTTGAAAAAGTTTTTTAGACTATTAACACAGTTTATTTTGACTAAATAATTGTATTTTAATTTCGTAACTCCTCTAGCTCATAGTGAGCCTTTAGTTCGCTTTCGAAACTTTCTAATAAGATCTTTTTATTATTGATCTCCTATTCACGCAATTCTGGTCTTCGATTTATTCTTTTAAAGCCCTGGGGAATTACAATTACAGATGACAGGACGTGAAACTCTTAGCCTGATACGAGCATCTTCTAGACCTAAGAAACAATACAGTTTCAGCTGTATTAAAAAATAGTTTTATCCTGAAAGTATTTATTTATGAACAAGCGCATGGTAATAGTTATTGACTATGCTATTGGAAACCATAGACGGCTTGATCGGTACACGATACTTCAACATATAGTATCTTGTGATAGCAAGAATATCGTATCTGACATCCAATTCAAAAATTGTGATATGGACCCTTTCCGTGTTATTTTTTACGAGAAGTTCGTTTCACAAGCAGTTCTAATAGTGCAGTTCGTTTTGCTTTGCAATACCTCCAGAATGAGAAAATCAATAATTAAACTGCAATAATAAATAATTAAATGATAATTAAATGAATTAATAATTAGATCAATAATCAAACTACTATAGTAAGTGCATGTTTTTCATATTTATTAGAGCAAAAGTTGGCGTAACTAACCAAAGTATTTACCTGGGGTATTTTATAGCAACTGGTGGGCCGCCACAACAGACATCTGAAAAGAAGAAGAAAAATTATTAGAATGCGAATAAGAATAATTGGAAGAATATTTCAAGGAAAAAGCTGGCATTCGTTGAAGTATTCGGCTGTTTTGACTCTCCGTCGTTAGTAATTGACATTCTATCCTGACATTTTGTAAATTGAGGTTCTGAAGTACAAGAACTTTTTCAGTATTTTGGTTTACACTAAAATGAAGGAAGTACTTCAGTATATTGGAGAATTTAAAGGGATATTTTCAACCAAAGTTACTTCCTGGGCTTCCATAAGCCCAGGAATGAATTATGTGACACATACAAAGAGAAACATGTGGCCTAAAAATATGGCATTGAGCTTCCAGAACCAAAAAAGTAGAGTATTGAACAACTGGAAGTTAGAAGGCTATAACTAGAAAGGACAGAAAAAAGGATAGGGCTGATAGTTCCGCAACTCTTATATGATTCGATCTCAAAAATGCATTTTCGCTCCTTTGTGATAATGCTTCACCCTTTTTCTGCAAACGAAAAATTACATTATATAGCTTGACGGGTATATTATTACATCAAAGGGCTTCTGGGGAATGCATAGAAGAAGTAGATTACGCAGTGCGGCCTGAAACAGTTACATGTCATGAAGCAAAAAAAGGTATTTTATTTACATATCCTGACCTTTCTAGAATTATCACGTGGTACGAGTCATTTTTGCCACAGAAACAAAGTTCAATCATGAACTTCCCTATGAAAGTTGGTCTGAGTAGGTACTCTAGACTATTGAAAGTAACAATAAGATACTGTGAGCCAGGTCCTTCGAGCATAAATGAAGTAAATACAGTCCATAGTTGTATTGAAAGAAGTCTGAAGCATAACGGATTACATTCTCCACTGGACTTTGTGAGGCAGCTCAAAAAAGTTGGCAGAGTGCTCTGAATTTCATTATTCAAATGAACAGTATTCAGGATGAGAGTTCCTCATTCTGAAACAACATTCAAATCTATGCTATTCTAGAAAAGAATGAAATAACAAAATTATCTACGATTGCAAAGATAATCAAAAATGAGCATATCAGCGCTTCAAATTTTGCCATCGTTTTAAAATCATTCATTGACTCCCATTTCTAAAGTGGCTGTAAATAATTTGAAATTCAACAACCCGTAAATTAAAATTCAACAAGAAGGCCGTTCTGATCAATAGTAGTTTATTAAAGTGTATATTATGTTGTACAGTAAATTGAAATATCACGATTTGAATATATCTATCAGTTGATATTGTACAGCCCAATGGTTTTGCTATTTTTCGAAGAATCCTAAAATCATTTTGTCCTACAATTTGTTGAAAATTTCGGTTTACCACTTGCCATATAGCTTACACGGAAGCTAAATGTCACTAACCATTACACCAAATGGAGTGTGTAAAACGTTTAAAAAATATATTTATTCAGAAAAAATCGACAAAAAGTATCATCTAAATCAAGTGGCTTTAAAACTTAGAATTTTGCGAAGTCTTTTGAGCTTTATAAGAACCTGTGTTTTGCCAAAGTCACTTGAGCTGTATAACAAGCTGTGATTTTTAAACTTAGTCTTCCACTTTGAGCTGAGAAATTCTTTAGTCTAACAAAAACACATATAATTCCTTATGACACGTCAAATTTCAGAAAGTTAGTCTCAATGGTTCTATTGAACAGTATTTGAAGATATGATATTTCTATTTTCATAGTATCTTTAATTAACTAGTTATATTTTGTAGTTCTGTGGCTTTTTCTTTATTGAAAAATTTTATCGGAAGCATTAGCCTAAATATCTGTTGATTTGATTTTTTAGATATTTGCTCAATCAATATCCCTAAAAAGTTGAGTGCTATATTAACTGTAACATTGGATTAAAAATTCCCTTCACAAGGCCAACAACTATTAACGTAGTTTTATCATTATAAGTAGACTCAGTGTTTCTTAAAAACCATTCATAGTTTTTGATTTCAATTCTAGAAAATTTGAAATGAAGATGAAAAGTAGAATAAAAAAGGAAGCAAAGATACTTCGCAAATTCAATGAGCTTCTGTATAAGTCTTGCAATGTCTACCAGGATAATCTTAGCTTCAGCAAAATACGTCGTAAAAAGGCAAAACTCTCGGAGCCACTTCCAAGCAAGTATTATATCGCTTTTTATTAATATATAAAAATCGAATTCTCACCGCTTGAAAATACTTGTATATCTTGAATAACCTTAGTTTCTCGTTTACAAACAAAACTCAAGTCTGTGCTATCTTAGGCAACGTAATACAAGTGCCTATGGAAAGAACTATGCTGGAAAATTTTATTCTTTACTTTTTAAACCAGGACATTTCATAAGAGTAGTGGTCATAAAAATCCTAGTGGGCTAATTTGATTGGAAATTGAAAAGGCTAGTGCCCTGTTTAGAAGTCGAAAAGAATTTAAAGGCAACCAGCCTTCGTCCCACACCCATCATTTACCCAAACAATTCCTGTAAAAAAATTTCAATATTCATTTTATTTAGCCTAGTTGAAAAGTCCAGAAATTATGTCTTTAAGGATTACACCCCCCCCCCCACAGCCTTCGGCGAAGGGTTTTAAGCTATATTCTGGAGGCAAATAGGGTTTTTATAAAGAGATGGGTTGTATAGGCTTCAGAGTGGGACTTTTGAGTTTGTTATAGAAGTTCTAACTCCCTTTTTAAGAGTCAGAGTGATCGGAGGGCAGCTAAGCCCCCAACTTCCGAATTTTCCGAAATGCATCCAATAAAAATTTTGAGACAGCCATTTTAATCAAAATAGTACAAAGATCATATAACAAGTCTTTTCGGGTTGAAACAAACTCAAAAGCCTGGGGGTAAGGATTGTACGTTATGCCCCGGGCCATTTCAGGTTTCATAGAAGGGACAATTATTTAGACTTTTGAGAAGGCTCATTTAGTTGAAAAATAGAAGTTCTCCTTCCGTTTTAAGAATCAGAAGTGATGATGGGCAACTCGCCCCCCTCTCGACTACTCCTCTTTTTACCATTCACATCTGGTTTACATTGTGAGATTGTATAAAACAACGCCTCCAGGGCTGAAAAAATCCCTAAGAGCCTTGGGACAAGGGTTGTAAGGTATGCCCTGGGGGTAAATTATGTTTTCTATGAAATGGGTGGTCGTAAAAACCTTAAATAGTGCTCATTAGATTTGAATTTAGAAGTTATATTCCCATAGTAAGAGTTGTAGATCTCTTTTAAGAGTCAAAAGTGACGGAGGCAACTATTCCTCTCCCCCCAACCAACCCTTTTCTCACAAAACGCATTTGATTGGAACAGTGATGTAAAAATTTTCTTCAAAATAGTCTAATGAACACACACCAATGTCTCCAGGGTTGAAAATCTCCTCCCCCTATAGCCCAAAGGGAAGGGTTGCAAGTGTTGCCCTTGGGTTATGTAAGGTTTTATGGAATGGGTGCTTGTATAAGCTTCACATTCGGCTCATTTGATCTGATATTAGAAGTTATAATACCCTTATTAAGAGCCAAGAGTGATATGAGAACAACTGCTTCCTCTCTTCACGCCCATCCTTTCCCAAAACATAGTCAGTAAAAATTTGAGATAGCTATGTTGTTCAGCGTAGTTTAAGGGTCAGGAAGCTAAGTACTTGAGGATGATATCCCTCCCCAGCCCTCAGGAAAACGGTTTTAAATTATACCCAGGAGGCAAATAAGATTTTGTTAAAAAGGGTGGTCTTATATACTTCAGAAGGGGCTCATTGGATTGGTGATAAGACGTTCTGGTGCAATTTTTATGATAAAGAGGAAGTTACTCCCCCAAACGTCGTGTTTTCCCAAAATAAATCCGATAGAACTTTTGAGAATGCCATTTTATTCAAAATAGTCCCAATTTCATTTAAGGAGGGTTTTGTAGATGATAAAATCATTAGAGCCTTTGGGCAAGGGTCGTAAGTTGGGCCCCAGTGCCATTTATGGTTTTAATGGAGGGTTTGGTTGTATAAACATTAGAGCTAGCTCTTGCGGTTGAAAATTTGAAGTTCTAGCTCTCTTTTAACAATCAAAAGTGATGACGGTTAGCTCCCCTCTCCCAATTATACCTCTTTTCACAAAACGGATCTGATTGATAATTTGAGATGGTCTTATTTTTCAAAATAGATCAAAAGACATAAAACAATCAATTCAGGGTTTAGATATCCTCCCAAAGCCCTTGAGAAAAGGCTTAGAGTTGTACCCTGGGGATAAGTCATGTTTCTATAGAACGGGTGGTCGTTTAAGCCTCCTATGTGGCTCATCTGATTTGAAATGTAATCTCCAAGTTATGTCTACAAGAGTTAAAGTGATTTGAGAGACACCAGCCCCTCCACCTTCCCATGTCCATGATTTCCCCCCAAAAAATATCCAAACTAAGTTTTTAGACATATGTTTTTCCAGTATTGTTGAAAGTTTCTGTAACTATACCTTTGAAGATGTCAACCCTCCACCCGAGACATCAGACCAAGGACTGTAAGTTAGGCAATTTGTTCATTATTCACATATAGTGCGTTTAAGGGTTATAAGGTTATAATTATAAGGATATAAGTTATAAGGGTTAAATACATGAATGTTGGTTTCAAAAGGAAATGAGGCCCACCCTCACAACTTTGTTTTACATCCTCCTCCCTTCGTACCATCAAAGCATATGGGGGAAATATTTGAAATTTCTTAAAATCCATATATATATATATACATATATATATATATATATATATATATATATATATATATATATATATATATATATATATATATATATATATATATATATATATATATATTTACCTATTAATTTTACTTGTAAGCAGATTGAAGATATTAATTTACCAGAAAATTTAAATCAGCGGCATGTGAAACAGGCCCTTCCTAGTAATTTGAATTATAATGATAGTCCAGTTTTAACTTATAAATTTTCAAAAACTTTTGGGCAAATTATTTTTAATTATAATTTAATACTTAAAAGATTAGCTAGTGATATAAATTGGAAACCGGTTTGTAATTGTAAGCAACTTGGCCCATTTGAAAATCCTACTTGCAAACATGTTATAACAGGCACATAGTGCCTATTAATTTTGTTTAACAGTCCTAGAAACACAACATGAAGATAGATAATGTCCCAAGTTTTCTTGGACTATTGTACAAAAATCATTTAGAAAGCTGGATGTGTATAGTTTATGCTAAATTAGTCTTACATACTCTCAATTTTCCCTAAAAGTTTAAATTTAATTGCTTTCCTGACATATTGTATCCTTTTGATTTTAGCAGCCTGGATGCAGTTAAGCTCTTTTCATTTAGTTCCATAGAAGGGGTAGATGTAGCAGTATTAGTTGTTTTGGCAGCAATAGAAGTAGTAATATTAGTTGTTGTTGCATTGTTAGTGGCAGTAGTAATAGTACTAGTAAGAGCATCAGTATTTGAAATAGAAAATATTCATAGTTTTAGTAGCATGTAATGATGTTTTCTTGTAGCCGTTCTTGTGCTTCTAATTCGTCGCACAAGCAGTAACTAGGGGTTTTAGTCAAAATTTGCTAGTCACTGTTTCAAGTGTTCGAGTCACCACTAGTTGCACTTACAGTCGTAGAATACTCAAAGAGACATTATGGAAATATTTTACTAATAGCAACACAAAACTTTGGATCGATGTATTATCCCCTTTCATTGATAATTATAGCAATTCATATCATCAATCCATCGAGATGAAACAAATAGAAGAAAGTAAAAACGGAAATGAAAAAAAGGTGTACACTAATTTGTTTTCTGATGTCAAAATTTAAAAATCATCCATAAACAAATTTGGTAATTTAGTTATATTTAACAAAAGTAAGGGTACTTTTGATAAAGGTTGTCTACCAAATTATTCAACTGAAGTGTTTCAAAAAACTGCAGATCGAAATACAACCCCTATACCGTATGAACTTTTGGGAAACACTGGTGAACTCATTATTTTTGTTTTTTTACGAAAAAGAACTCTCCAAAGTTTTCCAATAAAACTTTAATTCTATAAATGGATCCTATAAATTTCGATAGATTATTTGCAATGTATAATGAAAAGTAGAAAAATAGATGGGAATATAGATCAAGAAAGATCTTTAGATCAAGCTGGTTATCGTTACTATGCTGAAAAGTTGGGTGATCCAATCGTTGAAGCAGAAGTTAAAAACACAAATATGATTACTGATAAATTACATGAAAGTGACATAAATTTAAGAAGACGATTGCAACGGTTGGATGAATCCTTAAGCAACACATAAATTTTACAAATAAGCAATCAAGCTCACTCAAGTCCAGCTCTTTTGCAGATGAATAAGTCAAATTGGAAGAAATTAGCATTTCAGCAGATGGTATTGCAACCAGATTTGCATCTTTTCTCTATTTTAATTTATCAACTTATTTGTAAAAGCCTAAAAATTTCCATAGATTTGATTTTTTCGATACTGAATGTAAATATTCTAGAGAAGGCGAAGAATCAATAGTACATTAGCTACTGAAATATGGAGCAGTATCCGTATTTAGAAAGTCTAAAAGTGGTTTAAAAAGGCTTGAAAACTTTTTAAACGAAAAACAAAAATTATCTTAAAAGTCAGTTCAAACAATTCACTGAGGGGAAGGATGACAATATAATATTTATCTTATAAAGGCTACCACAAGCTCTAATAAGGCCAAATTCTTGATACATGTACAAAACAGAAAGTAAAACAAAGAAACAAATAGCACAGCAAGACAAAAGTAAAAGAAACATCATAAAAACATTTGGATTTAACTTGTACATAATGCATACCTTCGAAATCAAGAATATTACTCTTTTCATCAAGAAAAAGTATACCGCAAATGGGCTATAAGGATTCCCAGTCTGTTTTTAGTTTCGTGGTTCTTAGAGGTCATTTTTTGAAGCTAGTTAAGATCATTTTATTAATGCTAGTTTAACCATTAGTGAATCTTCAGCTTCCAGAATTTCCTGGAAGTAGAATTTCCTGGAGAGGTAGAATTCTCAGCTATTTTTAAATCAAACCTAAGTCAGGTTATTATTTTGCAATCTAACCATTCACATTTGAAGGCCAGTCTCTAAAAGAGAAGCATTTAAACTTCAATATATCTAGATTAAGAAGGATTTGGCATTGAAAAGTATATATATATATATATATATATTATATATATATATATATATATATATATATATATATATATATATATATATATATATATATATATATACATATATATATATATATATATATATATATATATATATATATATATATATATATATATATATATATATATATATATATATATAAATATATATATATATATATATATATATATATATATATATATATTTATATATATATATATATATATATATATATATATATATATATATATATATATATATATATATATTTAATTTTTTTCTGGTAGAAGTAATAGAAAAAAAGCGAACGATTAAGTAAAAAATTAAAATAGTAAAAGATTCAGAAGAGAATAGTGTCAATATTTTCTTAAAATATTGCTTTGAAAAGGTGCTTCTAAAGTAGTGCTTTTCTCTATCGGGGATAGATTGGCTTGACTAATTCGACTCCGTAGGGTTTAAACTTAAAAGATTTGTTACTAAAATTATTTTCAAGAAAAACATTAATTAAAATAGAAATTAAAATCCCTCACAAAAATCAATTTCTTTTTCTTCATGTTCATTGACCCCAGATGCACTGTCAAAAATTAAATTTACTTCAATAGATCTGGTTGATCCCCTTGTCTGCAAGAAGAAACAAAGATTTTCGTCCATTTTCCACGTTTTGGTTCTTGCAGTACCGACAAAACGTGTGATCAAATATTGCTTTGCAAACATATATGCACTCTGAGTTTCAGTTTGGACATATGTAACATTCCAAATACACAGGCTCCTTCGGGGGATCCTTACCACTGCCAACCAGTTTATTCCACTGAGACACCAGCTTATCTCTTAGACTGGAGCTTTTTTACCTTTGCTGTGACATTTTAGACTCGGGCAACAGATCATAAGTAGAACTATAGTATTTATTTTTCCAGGGAAAGCACCAGTAGGATACATAAAAACTAATTTTTGGCAGAGTTTCATCCTTTTATTCAATTCTCCTTGATAATTGCAAGTAAAATCTGACGAGAATGGTCAAACAGTTTGTAAGGAAGGTCACACTAACTTTCTGTTCAATATTTCTGTCTTACATGATTTAGCAATATAGTTGAGTGTGTTCAATCCAAGCTGAAGTTCCTCCAGTTGTAGTTAGTTTGGTGGAGCAATTGTGACTTTAGATGGATCTCTTGGGATTTCTCTTGCTTCGTTTGTTACGAGACCTTTCAAAAGACCAAGATAAGTCACTTCGGATTTCTAGAGAAGAAATGTGCCACAAGAAAATGGCGAAGGATATCTACATGTGTAAATTCAAAACATTTTTTCAATTCATTCCATTACTTTGGGCTGCTTGCAACATAGTTTATAATACTGTGAATAAGAGGTTTAAAAGTCTTAGGTAGCTTTTGGCGAAGGAGTATGCTGCAAATGACCCGGATTATTGACTTTTGTAATTTGACTTTTGAACAGATTTGTCATTCTCTCTTTAAGGAACAATACTAGTCTTGTTATACAGACAGTATTTGCAATAAAGTTTTCTAAGACTATAAGTTGAACCTCAGGCTAATTTTTAATTGAGGAGTGGTCTTAGGGCTTAAGCGGTTTACTGAATGCTTTACAGGAAGTTAGAGATAATGCTGCAGATGTAAGTCATGAATTTGATTTATGGTTGATTTGGCAATACAGGAATAGCATTTTCTTGGGTTAAAGTAAGCACTATAGGGTTGTAAGAGATCATAAGAGATGGAAAGTTTCAAGTTTAAAGGGGTTTTTGACCTGAAAATTGGAATCAGTGGATTATTGAATATAATTTTTCGCTTAGGGACAATAAAACTGTTTGTGTGTAGAAATTTGGGAAAATGTGAATTTTTTAGAAGCTGAGAAGAAACTGGAACCTTTTTGTTTAATATGTCCACGTGGCAATTCCGTTTCAGCAAGTGAGAAGAATTCTTATTTTGAAAATTAATTATCTAGAGTGCATATTAGGTGTTGTGACACAAAGCTGTTTCCCCATCCTATTTTTGGTCGAGGAAATCCATTCGTATAACGTTTGGGTTTATTGATTAGTTTACTTTCTACATGATATGCTCTCCTCTTTTAATTTTACAAGTCAAAAATTTTTGTTGTAAATTAAATTGATATTTGCTATTTTCAGCATCAATATTTCCGTAAATTTAAGAAATTATTTAAATTTTACATTTTGTATCAGTGCCAATTTACATTAGTATATTGCGTGTCCTTCCTTTTGTTGTGAGTCAGTTACTGCATTTATATTATTAATTGATTAGGCTATATTACGGAAAAATTTATTACATTTTTTGTAATTCGTCGAGTGACTTTGATTATAATAATTGACGGAGATAATACCATTAGAGCAGGAAAGTGTCCTATTTATTTATTCAAAGAAACCGGTTTGCTTATGGGATGGTAGATTGGCCGGAAGCTTTCTTTCTAAGGTGAGTAGCAACCAACATTTAATATCAAGAATCTAGGTTAGCTGTTCCAATAAAGGCAATAGGTAAGTTTTGAGAAAAAAATAGTTAGAAAAATTAACCAAGTTAGTAAGAAAAAAGGTATTACTTTTAAAGATCCTATGTAGGTCATGGAAAAATTTATATGGAGGTCGTTAAAGGGGCCAAACTAGACCAGCCAAAAAACATCCGAAGGATCTGTAAAATAAGGAAAAGTAAAGAGGAGTGGGCTATAGTCCTTAATCATCAAGAGCTTATCCATGATCTTTATAATGAATAGAATATAATTTATCCGTCTTCTAAGGCAGAGTGCATCACTTACGAGGCTGTTATAGAGGAACTTAATAAAGAATATCAATCATACAAAAAGACAAATGAAAACCTTGACAAAGTTCACTTGAAATTAATCGTAAGACTCTTCCACTAATGGTAATTGCAAAACCCAAAAACTCAAAATCCCAATGTAGACTACAAACTACTCTTGTCCAGACTACTGCTTTCAGGATTATCATGCCAGCTAGCTTACCTAAATTACTTCTCAAAAGAATGCTCATTAACCTTTTCCCCCTTAAATTACAATCTCATATTTACCTGGATACCCCCTTTAACGCACTAAACTTAAAACCCAAACAAACAACTTCCTCTTTAACCTCTAACATAATTCCTCCAAAATTAAAATTAACCTCGGAATCAACATTCCTTGCTCCTCAATACTAATACTACTGACTTCTTAGCCTTTAATACTAAATTCTACTTGTCTAATAATTTTCTATTGCAGCCAATTTCTTCTGAAGATTTTCCCTATTATCCGCCACTAAAGCTATGTCATCTGTAAATTAAATACATGATCACCTAAGCCAATCCAAAGGTATCCTTAATGTCAACTTTATAATGTAAGTCTTTTTTAACATTTTGCTTTGAATCCTCCCTGAAAATACAAATGCTTATATTTTGGTTTTGATTTAGTTCAATATCCACCCAAATATTCTTTAAAGGCTTTACCTTAATGCTCATAGCTTGCGTAGTAGTAACTGTTGTAGTAGTAATAGTAGTAGTATGTGCAGAGCACCTTTGGTTTCTTCAACATCCCTTTTGACACACTCTGAAAGTTCCAACCTATGCCCATCGGCTGTTCTTGAAGCATTTCTGCTACGTCTTCTTCACAACCTGAGTGGTCATACTGTGTTTCTATTTGGTTCCACATAGTTTGAATACATTCTAAACTTTTGCCTTGTTACCCTTACTTTTAACAGACGCAGTAGAAGTAGTAGCAGTAGAGGTAATAGTGTTACCTATAGCCTTAGTTGAAGTAGTAGTACTAGAAGTAGCAATAATAGTAGCAGTAATAGTGTAATAGTAGTATAAGTGGAAGCATAGCATTAGAATAAAAATATTTGTTTTGGTTGGTTCAATATCTATTATAACAAGTCCTATTAGTTTTAACTTCGCACACCAAACTGTTCTTAATAATGCTTTTATAACCTTTTACCAGCCTGCATTCAAATGGAGTGCTAGGATACACTTCATTTTATACCCTCGAAAATCTTTTAATATTTTATCTTCATACAATTAGGAAAAGTTTTAATATCCACAGTTTTAATTTATAGCTAAGAGTAGTTTGATAGTCGTGGCAGTAGGAGTATTGATATTACTAGTAGTAGAGATGCACTTCAATAAGCCTTGGCTGTTACAGAAATCACTTCAAATCATTGTAAAGCACACAAAAGTGCAGTTAGCTGGTGATATATCCACTTACAGGCAGCTAAATGGGATTGCAAATAAGCTTATTCACTGTGATATGTAACAATTAGTTGGAAAAAGGCTGAGGAATTGGAAGAAAATATTCAAAATAATAACATTATATCCCTGTTAAAGTAGGTCAAAGATCTATATGAAGGGAAATGTCCAAAGACAATTGCAGCAAGATTGGAATCTGGAGAAGGGCTGGAAGAGGAAAGCGCAGAGCTAGAAATATGGAAGGCACGCTTTGCCGAGCTGCTGAATATTAATAGAGTGGATGTTGATTCTGACTGTTGGGTGGAAAATCCTGCTGTTATCCGCTGAGCAAATCTTAGGTGAGAATCATCAGGAGCCTGACCCCATTGAGTGGAAGAGAAATAGAATGATTTTGTAGAATGAAAAACAACAAGGTGCCTGAAATCTATTCAAGCTACGTCAAGCTACGAACCATGGAGGACAAGAAATTATTTTTTTTTGGCTAAAAATGCTTTTAATTCTTGTCTAAACGACTGATATTATACCGCAAGAACTAAGAAATTTGGAACAAACAATCCTCTGTGGAGGTACAAAGGCAGCAGATGGGGCTGCTCTAATTGAAGAGGAATCACCCTCATAACAGTCTCTACTAAAATTTTTACGATGGCTCTACTTGATAAAAACACCAATTTCCTCCACAAGTGCTTTCAGATTCAGCATGCAGGTCTCAAGCCTATTAGGTTGACGATTGAGCAGATCTTCAGCATCCTCCAACTTGCAGAAAAAGCCCACTAGCTCCAACGTGCGGCATACATTGCCTTTGTCCATTGAAAAGTAGCCTTTGATGCGGTCGACCATAATTGTCTCTCTCTGGCTGATACTTTAACGAAGAGTACTTTTGACAATTATTGTCGTCTATTCCAGGTCATTCAAACTGATACTAAGAGGTCCATACAGACAAAATTTCATATTAACCCAGAATTCGAAATAATTATCGGTATTAGGCAAAAATGTGCTGCCGCGATCGAAATTTTTAACACCATCAGCGATTAACTTATAGACTGATCCAAAAACTGTCTCCATTTTGGACTGATTTTCGGCAACTGACTTCTAAGTGATTGTGATCTTGTGGATGAAATCACTTTGGTATGCACCTCTGCCGCTGAACTTGAAGAGGACCATACAACAGTCTCAAGAGCCCTTACCATAAATTAGGCCTAAAAATCAGCTGGGAAAACACTAAGATAATGATCGTTAATCACAGTAGACACAACCTTTAGCTCAAACTGATTCAGCATATTAGGTAATGCTGTTGAAGTTCAGAAATTGCTTACGTAATATGGCTACATCATTTTTGACAGTGGACGTATCAAGGTTAAAATTCAGTCCCGTATCACCAGAGACACCTTAATTATGGCCTAACTCTGTCACTATATCTAGTCGGAGCCTGGCATTACCCGCCAAAAAAAAGATTTGTATTAACAACACCACTGTAAACAACGTTTTTGTGTACTGTTCTAAGACCAGATCTTTCACCTTTTCAGTCGGAAATGCCATAGATGTGACTTAAGACAAAGTTTCTGAGACGAAATAAAATGCTTAGGTGGCAAGAATTCATCTCCAGCACCCAACCACTATATCGTACGAACCAGAAATCCAACTCACGTCAGGTGACTCCACGAGCTCTTAGTGGCTCGGACACCTTGTCCAATTGCAAGTAGAAAATGCCTGCCAAAATTGCCTTTAGTTTCAATCACTTGATGCTTGGTTTGAATTTTCCACGTGGAAGGTTTCATTCTAGAAGGATGGAGAGCCTTGATAATCACTAGAAATTGATCGGTACAACCCCAGACAAAGATATCATGCTACCTCAGGACAGTCTAGGCTGGAAGTAATAAATATCTTTCCTCTCTACGCTTGACCACCAGAAGGAGCAATAATTCAAGTAATAAAGTGAAATATTAGAATTAATAGTAATAGCAGTAGTCCTAGTAGCAGCAGTAGTATTAATGTTTTACTTTGGTCGTTGAACATCACTCTCAGCAACTCCTAGAATTTTCTACTTAATACAATTAGCCATTGCAATGACATTGGCGATATGCCCTTAAGATAATTTTTATGTTGATATAATTCTTGAAATTATTATCTCAAAAGCTCTTAGCCTCAAAAGTAGTTGCAGTAGAAGCAGTAGTTGAAGTAGCAGTAGTAGGCTATTTAGTAAATTTGGCTGTGATGGTAGCTTCCATAGTAGCGTGCGCATATGGCCTTTTGGTCAGATGAACATCCCCTTTAACCATTCCCTAAAAGTTCGAAATTGATATCCAAGCCAACTCTTGAGATACGCTCTTTTGAAAATGTACGTGCACCTACTGTCTTTTGATTCATTTGAAAGATTATCCTCAATATAGTAAATAGAAAAATGTGGTCGTAGCAGTAGTGGTGGTAGTTTTAGTAGTGATGGCAGCATATAAACATTGCCTTTTTGATCATATCCCTTATCATTCTGTGAAAGTTTAAAAGTAATACATTCAGTCATTCCTAAGCTATTTCCTTTTGACAATCTATGATTAAACTACGTGTTTTGATTTAGTTAGAAACTCTACTAAACATTCTCTGAAAGGCTAAACTGATTGTCCTTTGTCCTTTTGAAAAATAATTTTCAAAATACATGCACCTTTCTGAATAGCATTTTGTATTTGTAAACAATAAACGAATCACTCCGAGGAACTTGGGGAGGATGATATCCCCAATGACCTAATTACTGGATATTTCATCAATACTGAATAAGATGATTCTCTTAGAACTTTAACTGGATGTGTTTTAGGGAATTATAGCGTTGGGAAGAGGGTATTAGCTGACCTACTTTCACTTTTGCCTCTTAAAAGTCCATAGGGACTTCCGACTCTCAATTAAACAGGCCTCGTCCAATCCGAAGTCTAAATGACCACCCATTCCATAAAAATCTTATATTCGGGCACTAATTACAAACCTTGCCTTTAGGGTCTTGAGGGTTGTGTGTGAACCAAAAACAATTTTAAATGTTATGTGGATTATTTTGAACAAAACGACTGTCTAACAATTTCGATTGAATATGTGGATATCAGAGAGGGGTGGTGGTTGTCCTCCATTACATTTGATCGTTAAATAAGATAAAGTAAAACTAGAAATATACAATTCCGAGTAAATGAGCCTCCTCCACAGTTCACACAACCACTTCTTCCATAGGAGCTTTTTATAGTTGATATTGGAGACCACGCTACCATCCTATAACGATAAATAATAGTTCAAGTAGGGATGGGTCTTATTGTTAGACAGTAATAATTCATAAGAATACTAGACATTTCGGTCACATTTACTTTGAAGGTCATCAGCAGAAATACAAATCAGTAAAAATAGTATTTTTGCTGATGACGGTCACCTGATGACAGTTGTGACCTAAATTTCCCTTATTTTTGTGAAAAATCATTGTCTAATAAAAGGATTTATCCTAATTGCCTCCAGGCTCTGAAGGGGGGAGGGGCGTCAACCCCAAAAGCCTGGTTATATGACCTTTCGACTATTTCTCTGAAAAGGAATATCTCAAAGTCTTTCAGATGCAGTTGGGAAAAATACGACGTTAATGGTTGTAGTGGTAGCCTTTGGTCACTTTGACTCTTAAAAAGGGTACTAAAACTCCTCTTTACAAATTCTTTGAGCTCCCTTCATAACCTTAATCTTCCTCAGAGTAAAAATTAAACCCTTACCTTAGGGCTGTGGGGGGGAGTCATTCTTGAAGATAGAGTCTTCAGACCTTTAAAACCTGCTGAAACAAATGGTTATCTAAAAATGTTGATATGGTGTGATTGGAGAATGATGGGCGTGAGGAAGTTCGTTGCATCTAATCCCTTTGTACTGTTAAACTAGGCACTAACCCTTTCAAACTCCAATCGAATGAACCCTTTTCGAAGTTTTGATAAAAATTCTGCTATCTGAAGTACTTTGGTCTAAAAAAATACTAGTAGATTGTGCCCACATCGTCCTTTACTTGGGCAGAGCTATTACGATGCCTTTGACAAAAAAAATACTTCTGCGTTGTATTTAGAATATTCTAGAACTTTGTGTATGTGAATGGTGCATTCTCTATCCTCTCAGACTATTGTTCTATATATTGTTCTCTATATTTTCTATATTTCTTATATCGTTCTGCAATATCTATGCTTTTAATTTCTTATTTTAACAGGAATTCCTTTTACATTTCAAAGGGTTCCTTTTTTGGCTTTTTCGGTATATAGTGGCTAAGTTGTTTGCCACTGTGTTTTCGCATGAGGATGGGAATATCAAAGCTTAAAAAATATTTTTTGGCTCTTATTTTTAAGCTGTCCAAGAAAATGGCTTCATATGAACTAAGGAAACCTATGGATGATAAGAAATTTAACCGTTAACCTCTTAGCATCGGGATAGGTTCAAATATACTTGGGTTAGTCCGTGATGAAAAATGATGTATGATTTTGAAGGGTAAAAGTTTCCTTTTTAGGGATACGATAGTTTATTTCAGATAATTATGCTTATTTTCCACAAGAAGATGGACTAAATGAGTTTTCTTGAAGTTTTACACCTCCTAAAGTTCAATTTTTGTGTAATGATTGGGTTTTCAAGTTAGGGTACTTTTTAGTGTAACTATCTGTGTTATCAAGTCACGAAAACCTTACTAGGAAGTATTTCTTTTAATAAAGGAAAGAAAGTTTTTTGTTATCAGCATTTTTTTAAGAGCACACGAAAAGAATGCATTGTTAAAAAGAAAGTAAAAAACGTATATCTCAAAATATAGAGGGATGGTAAAATAAATTTATATGTGAATGATAAAGAGAATACATCCTCTCCTTTTTCAATGCTAATAGGCACTACTGGTAACTACTTTTTCTGTGTCAAGTAATAGCAACATTTAAACTTTTAGAAAGCAATCTAATCTGTATTATAGGGGGGTTAAAAATCCCTTCTTGTTCCTAAGACCTTACAAATTAATATTAATAATGAACGGGAATAAGAATGGAAAAGAAAGTTTTTTTATAATGTCTGTAGAGTTGCTGCAGTCAAGAAGCGATATTTGTCTTTTGTTATGTGTTAGGCATAGAGTTAATAATGGTTCTATTATATTCCTTTTTCAATCAATAAATATTTATTAATTCAAATTAAAAATATACAAAACAATATTATACCCCAACAGAAAGCAGAGCTCGTAAGGCTGGGGCAGCAAAAATGCATAAAAAACACAACGTCTTATTATACCCCAACAGAGAGCAGAGCTCGTAAGGCTGGGGCAGCACAAATGCATAAAAAAACACAACGTCTTGTCAGACTAATAATTCCAAAAAGAGAAAGAAAAAAATAAGACAAAAAAAACATACGAGAGAAAAAAAAAACATACAAGGTAGAAAATCATAGAGGAGGCCACCCCAGCACAAGAACACCACAGTAAAATCAAACAGTTCGTGGTAACGAACTGTAGTAAGGAGCGACCCGGCTCAATAGTGACCAAAACTCTAAAAAATTGAATTTTGATATCAATAGCTACATCAAAAGAATTGCATTTTAATGCTGATTTTAAATATATAAGTTTCATCAAGTTTAGTCTTACCCATCAAAAGTTACGAGCCTGAGAAAATTTGCCTTATTTAAGAAAATAGGGAGAAACACCCCCTAAAAGCCGTAGGATCTTAACGAAAATGACACCATCAGATTCAGCGTATCAGAGAACCCTACAAATGAAGTTTCAAGCTCCTATCTACAAAAATGTGGAATTTTGTATTTTTTGCCAGAAGACAAATCACGGGTGCGTGTTTATTTGTTTGTTTGTTTTTTTTTTTCTTTTCCCCAGGGGTCATCGTATCGACCAAGTGGTCCTAGAATGTCGCAAGAGGGCTCATTCTAACGGAAATGAAAAGTTCTAGTGCCCTTTTTAAGTGACCAAAAAAATTGGAGGGCATCTAGGCCCCCTCCCACGCTCATTTTTTTCCCAAATTAAACGGATCAAAATTTTGAGATAGCCATTTTGTTCGGCATAGTTGAAAACCATAATAACTATGTCTTTGGGGATGACTTACTCCCCCACAATCCGTGGGGGAGGGGCTGCAAGTTACAAACTTTGACCAGTGTTTACATATAGTAATGGTTATTGGGAAATGTACAGACGTTTTCAGGGGGATTTTATTTCGTTTGGGGATGGGGCTGAGGAGAGGGGGCTATGTTGGAGGATCTTTCCTTGGAGGAATCTGTTATGGGGGAAGAAAAATTCAATGAAAAGGGCGCAGGGTTCTCTAGCATTACTATAAGAAAACAATGAAAAATAAACATGAAAACTTTTTTTCAAATGAAAGGAAGAAGTAGCATTGGAACTTAAAACGAACAGAGATAATTACGCATATGAGTGGCTCTAAAAATACTTTAGCATAAAGAGCGAGGTATTTAGGAGGAGATAAATACCTTACTCTTTATGCTAAAGTATTTTTAGTAATTTCAACTATTTATTCTACGGCCTTTCTGATTCAGGGGTCATTCTTAAAGAATTGGAACAGAACTTACGATTTAGTGTAAAGAGCGAGGTATTAACGAGGGCACAAACCCCCTCGTATACATAATAAAAATATAAGGTTATGAAAGTTCGTTACGTAAGTTAATTCTTAGGTTACGTGTATTTTTTACTAATAAAAACGTTCATTAAAAATTAAAAGTTCTAGCTGCCTTTTTAAGTAACCGAAAAATTGGAGGGCAACTAGGCCTCCTTCTCAACCCCTATATTTCTCAAAATCGTCTGATCAAAACTAAGAGAAAGCCATTTAGCCAGAAAAAGAATTAATATACAAGTTTCATTTTAATAATTTATGTGCAGAGAGCCAAAACCAAACATGCATTAATTCAAAAACGTTCAGAAATTAAATAAAAAAAAAAAACTAATTTTTTTAGCTGAAAGTAAGGAGCGACATTAAAACTTAAAACGAACAGAAATTACTCCGTATATGAAATGGGTTGTCCCCTCCGCAATCCCTCGCTCTTTACGCTGAAGTTTGACTCTTTGCCACAATTCTACTTTTTAAAACAATTAAAAGCTTTAGCGTAAAGAGCGAGGGATTGCGGAGGGGACAACCCATTTCATATACGGAGTAATTTCTGTTCGTTTTATGTTTTAATGTCGCTCCTTAATTTCAGCTAAAAAAATTAGTTTTTTTTTATTTAATACATACTAAAATCTATCATTAATCAATCCCGAAATCCAGGCAAAGAATTATTTTTGAAATATGTTTTTTTCAAAGAAAATCGACTTGTGAAACTTCGGAACATTTCTACTAAGCTAAGTTTATTTGCAATATTGGGAATCTGGTATCTGATTGAGAATCTAGCTCTTTCTGATTTGATTGACGGAAGGTGATACTTCTTGGAGCGGATGCAGTGGGAAGGAGAAGTGGGAGTCCCAAGTATACCCAAATCATTGAAATAGTTTGCTGAGGATTGAATATCATAATACCACATTGCTGTATACACGTCCTTCAATTGTTTGAGATTAAGTATATTGAGAAAAATATATAAAGTTTGGGTTTCTGACAGATTTTTAAGCCTCGCAGGGCGATGAACAAAAGCACCCAGAATTCTAATTGCCTTATTTTGAATTATCTGAAGAGGCTGCAGATGGACCATAAATGTGTTGAGATAATGTTGACTATGGGGCAATAATTAAGATATGATTCAATTAGAGAATGGTATAAAATTTTAATGATGGAGAAAGGAAACACCTGTTTCAATTTGTGAAGACAACCAAAGTTATGGGCAAGTTTCATTCTCAAATAATCAGAATGCTTACGGAAAGATAAAAGCTCATCGAGAATAATCCCAAGGTAACGAAATGATTGTTCTTTTTTTTATCCTACTTTGATTTACAATTAACTCATCTATGGTAATTTTATTTATCGCCCTTTGTGAACACCCGAAAATCATGAATTCAGTTTTAGAAAAGTTCGGAGCTAGGCAGTAACCCGCAAACCATTTATTCAAAGATATCATTGCTGTCACCATTTTCTCAACCTACAAAGGTGGGGTTTTAGCTTTTACTGTCACAGCCGTATCATCTGGAAAAATTACTGCTAAGCTATTATCTTGGGGTAAACACCTTGGGAGGTCATTTATATAGATCAAAACTAGTAATGGCCCCAATACTGATCCCTAGGGGACTCCAACATCATCAATAACGATATGGCTTGATAAATGTTCATTTATTTCTACCTGAATTTTTCGATCATGCAGATAAGGTTTTATTAGGTCTAGGCCTTTACTTCTAACACCTGTGTTATTAATTTTTTCCTTCAAGATTTCATGATTTAGCGTATCAAATGCCTTTTTTATATCATAGAAGAGAGCAGACACATAATTATTATCATTTAGTGAATAAATAATCTCTAAGATTAGCGCAGCAATAGCTTGTTCAGTGCAATGACCCAACCAGAATCCAAACTAATTTTTAGTAAATAAATTCCTTTTATTAAAATAGGATACAATTCTTTCTTGAATAATTTTTTCTAGAACCTTAGATATTGGAGAAAGAATTGCTATTGGGCAGTAGTTGCCTACATCTGTCTTATCACCTTTCTTATGAATTGGAATAACTCGTGCAGATTTCCATACTTCTGGAAAGATCCCTGATGATACAGATGCGTTTAAAATATGAAGCAATGGGACATAGATCACACAAGCAAGTTCTATCAGAGTATTTGTGGAGAGCCCATCTAGACCTAGGAAATTTTCACGTTTTAAATTCGTAATTACTTTCTGGAATTCACCGAAAGTAATAGGGGCCAGGAACATATTGGAATTTTCGGATGACGGTAGATAATCTTTATATGAACCAAATAAAGATTCAGGGGATTTCAGGTCATCAGTAGCACTAAAATGGGAAAAGTAATTACAAAAAAATCTGCAACAACATCCTTCCCCTTCAATTCAACACCACTTTCATTTATGATCACTTCAGGATGTGATGTCTTAGTATTATTTCAAATTTTTTTCTTGATTAATTTCCATGTAGTCCGAGGTGAATCCGATTTTTTAAATGAATTTTCATAATAAATATGTTCACTTGTTCTAAGAATTTTAACCTGCAAATTTTAAAAAATTTTGAATCGCTGTACATTATGAGCTGAGGGGTATTTAATTTTTATCTTATAGAGTCGATTTTTTTCCTTGATAGATTTTAAAAGCGATAAACTTATCCAAGGTTTTTTGGGTGAGTTTCTTTTCCGGTATGTAGCTCTAAATGGGCAATGAAGATTCTATTTTTCGTTCAGAATTTGATAAAATACATCCAAAGATGTGTTTGAATCATTCTCGTTAGTAACTTCCCTCCAATCTATATCGCTTAGACTAGATTTCAGTTCATTCTTATTTACTTTTGAAAAATTTCTCCTTTTCATAGGGTTTTCCTTATTGGCTATCTTTTCCGCTCTGAAGTCAGACATTAAAATACAATGATGAGAGGTATCTTCCATAACCATGAATGTAGCCTCACATGGATAAGGTACAAAAATTTTATCAATCAGAGAAAAAGATGAATTTGAAATTCGTGTTGGAATAAAACATACTGGGCTCATACCATGTGAAAGGTTACATTCTAAAAACTGAAGGACATATCGGCCAATCCTTTGCAGGCTTGATGGGAGGCATCCCATTAAGTCACAATTGAGGTCCCCAAGGATAAAAAATAGCATTCGAAGATTTAATATCACGCTTAACATGTTTTCAAATTTGTCTATAAAGTCTGCCATGCTAGATGAGGGAGGACGATAAATTACAGTAATAAAATTTTTTTCATTATTTGGAAAAAAACATTCAACAATAAGCTTTCGAAAACCATCTCAGTATTCAGATATAGAAATTCTTCTCTCAGTCGCGCCTGAATATAATTTTTAAGTAGTATTGCTAAACCACCTTGCCTTTTTATTTCTGCTTACATGAAAGAATTGGAAATCGCTAATATTAATTTTATTTGCCGAGTTTTCATCTAAAATTGTTTCACAAACCCCAAGAACATCCGTGCCCGATTCAAATAAAATTTTTCAATCGCACCTTGCCCACTCCTCCAACCACGACAGTTCTAAAAAGATAATCTTCTCATATTTTGGTTTTTATGAGCTATTTTATGAGAAAACAAATATTTATTCGGATTATTTTAAATGGATTATTTTCGCAAACTTTGCCCGAGGAAACTCAGCAACGGTTCTGGTTGAATATGTATTAAAATGGGCAGGTAAAACACTTTGACTTTGATTACCTAGATGATATGCCAGTCTTAAATAAAACATTGTCAAAACTATTCAACTTTCTTTGTTAAATTGGTTTGAAAATTAATAATAATAAAACTAAAGTGAAGTAAAGTCTTAATAATAAACCAAGTGAAGACCAAGACAAAATCTTTGGTAGCGAGAAGATGCATGAATTTATAGCCTCACGCACCTGGAGAGATTTATTAGTAAATATGGTGGGCACAATAAAAATACAAAACGAAGAAAAACAAAGGCCATTTGGTTATTTGACAGTTTAAAAAAGTTTGGAAGAATAGAAAGAAGAACATGTGAACCAAAACTAGAATTACTGAAGGCTAGTCGGTCATTGGTCATGAAAATTGTCAAGTATGGTTCTAAGGCATTAGTGGTTTCGAGACCAGAGGTAAATTTGTTAAATGTTTTCTGGAAAAATTAACAAAAGATAGATTCATATACCCATTTGACTAACCGTAAGGGAAATAAAATGCCCTGTAAAAAATTCTGCTCATTTCATTTTCTAGCGGTATAATAAAAGAAACGTTGATATGGTTAGGATTAGTTTTAAGTAAAGTGGTTGAACCATAATCATAGATTTTTTTTTGGGTTTGCGTCTGGGACAAAACCAAAAAGCAGGGTGACACCATATAGTTTCGAAAGAGGTTATTAAGAATTATATAAATAAAACAAGAATTCAATGGGTGGACGTAAGGGTGTATTTTGAAATAAATTTGGGTGGAACACGAGTATTTGCAGCCTTGTGGGACTTAGGTTTTTTGGTTCAGTAAGTTTTTATAGTAGTAGTAGCCATGGCTCAAGAATGGAAGAGCTTATGGATATGTATTTACTTAAAGCCATAAATTTTTCAGTCCAAATTGTTTAAGATGCAATTAAAAATTAAATCTCTTGAAAATACCAATTAACAAAATTTGTTACATTCCTAACGGCTTTCAGTGCAGCAGTTTAATGCAAAAACTATTCTAATGATAAAATATGGCTAATGCAAAAACAATTCTAAAGATACAGTGTTCGTTTCCAAAGAGTCCATGGTGACGCACTTTAAATAAGTAGTGACTCTGGCTAATGATAGCCAAAATTCCAAGAAAATTTCTTATGAAAAAATCTACATGAAAAAAAAAAAAAATTCAATATGGTAACCAGCTACATTTAATTCATCAAAATCAAACTACACTTCAAAACTTTTAGCCTAATAAAATTTAACTCTTTTTCAAAACAGGAGAAAAACATCGCTTATGGGCGTCCTTGATAAAAATTACACAATAAAAGTTCAACACAAAAGAAATTCCTAGTATTGATTTTTTAAGCTCCGTTCTACAAAATATGACAAAACATGGAGATTTATTTGAAAAGGTAGATAAAAGATGTGAATTTATTTTTTGTTTTCCTTTTATTGTTTTCCTTTCCCAGAGTTTTCTTACCAAACCAATAGTCGAAGGAATTCAAAAGAAGGCTATTTCTAACGAAAATAATTGTTTTCTATAACAAAACAGATTTGTTAATTTTAAAGTGGTGTTTTCTCCATTAGGGATTAAGCTAAACTCTTTCCTCAGAGACGGCGAATTTGCCTTTTTAGAAAAGAATCTGAGAGAGCTCATCAATTTAAAAGTATTAGATATCGACACAACGATGTTCCCAGATGCATAGACAGTAGTACCGCATGGTAACGCATTCGTTACCAAGGAAACTTATAGTCCATATAAAATAAAGGTCACCGAAAGCAATAAAAAAGCTTGCTTTATCTTTTTTCAGGTTTTTAACCCACCTCAATCCTTCAGATAGATATAGAAGACATTTGGGGGAGAGACGAGTTGCAAATTCATCTATAATTCACTTTAATTTTCAAGAATATTTTTTGGTTACACCTCAATTGTTTTTCTGCGATTGCCATATTGCCTTTCTAATTACAAGTAATAATTTCCCTAAGCGATAGAAATTACACTACCATCTATACGAATCTAATAACAAAAAGTCGGGGAACATATCATGATTGCAACCATCACATCATATGGAAGAGTTTATGTTACTGCTATCAGCCCTGAGACACATGCCACTTGGACACCTCTCTATATAGAGTTTTCCAAAAAAAAAGAACGGTCCTGAGGTGCTTCTTGGTTGCAGGGTAGCTACTATGGTGACATTCAGTGAAATCCATTGAAAAGTTTGAATACCAAGTTTTACCCACTTGACTAACCGCAAGAGAAACAAAATGCCCTGTAAAAAATTCTGCTCATTTCATTTTATAGGGGTATAATAACAGAAACGTTGATATGGTTGGAATTATTTTTAAGTATAGAGGTTGAACCATAATCATAGATTATTTTTTGGGGTATAAGTCTGTGGCGAAACCGAAAATCAGGGTGACATCACATATATTGGAAAGAAGTTATTAAGAATTATATACAAAAAACATGAATTCAATGGGTGGACCAAAAGGGTGTATTTTGTAATAAATTTGGGAGGTATACAAGTGTTTGCTGCCTTGTTGGACTTAGGTTTTTCGGTTCAGTAAGTTTTTATAGTAGTAGTAGACCTGCCTCAAAAATGGAAGAGCTTATGGATATGTTTTTTTTTAAGCCATAAATTTTTCAGTCCAAATTGTTTAAGATGCAATTAAAAATTAAAGCTCTTGAAAATACCAATTAACAAAATTTGTTGCATTCCTGACGGCTTTCAGTGCAGCAGTTTAATACTTTAGTATAAATACTGGATGATCTTTTCAAAAAATTTATCTTGAATATTTAATTCTCAAAGGGCGATCGTGTTGAAAATGGTGTGACACATTGTTTTACAACGGCTAATGCAAAAACTATTCTAATGATACAGTGTTCGTTTCCAAAAAGCCCATGGTGAAAAGTCGAAAAGGATCTCTGTTTCCAAAAAGAAATGTATTGAAAATTTTGAATACCAAGTTTTACCTCAGTACCTAGATACCTGAACAGGTGTAAAAACATTGAATTTGGACCCATATGTTCAAACTTCTTATGAGATAGGGTGTAAACGAACTGGACGAACACTACATGAATTTCTAAAATATAGCCTTTTTGTTTTTAAATAATATAGTGAAATAAATTAGAAGATGAAGAGTTTATTATGATTTGAGAGGGATAAAAGCTCTTTTTTATTGTGGGAACGATACGGCATTTAGAAAATTCTCTTTTAAGCAGATACACGAAAATACAAGAAAAAATAAATAACCTTGACGACAAAAGATCGATTGTTTTAAAGACAATACCTCCCTAGTAACAAGGTTAGTCTTTGAAACTTCATCTAGTTGTTAATAGAAGACAGATTTTAACTAAGGATAACTAGACTCTCAGCTGAAAGTAGAAAGTGACTTTGCTGTCCAACTCTCCGAAATACAAAACTCATCAAAGTGAAGTTTTACTTATTTAACAATGGTAATGGTTTACTGATATGACATTATGATAATAGAAAGCAAACAAAACTAGTTTTAAGAATGTTTAAAGAACAAGAAATTGTATTCAAATTTATGTGGAGATAATACGTAACTAAATTTCTGGAATTAAGCATTGGCTATGTTGTCCTCATCTGCGAAGGCTCATCAAAGGAGCAGTAATAAAACCTTAGCATTTATGTGGGACCATTGGAGCATGTGGCCAAACTTTGAAGCGGAACATCCGTTTCGAGTTTTAAAGTTCGTCTTTTCTTTCAATAAAAAAATTTCTTGATATTGGCTAACAGTAATAGTTACTGGTTAAAACCTCAGAAATAAGAATTAATTTCGTCTACAAATTTTTGTACGAGTAAATATTGTATTATCTTACTTACCTTTAGCATGTTTGCTCACCTGGCAGGCTTTAGACCAACAAACTGTTAATATTTTTTATAAGCTAGTGCAGCAATTTTAACAGATTAAAACAGTTATACATGCAGAACGAAATGTATTATTCTGTTATTTTTCTCTCTTTTAGGTCGAATTTATTTTGTGACAACTTCGTCATGAACTGGTTTGCTGTATCAATAAAAAGAAATCGACAGCACTCAGAAGTGGTGAGACTTTTTCAAATGAAAAGGGAAGACATAAATTAAAAAAAAAAATTATCCGATTATTCTTCTGACAAAATATTTACTTTGTTGAGACAAATAAAAGTATTATCCGGATTATCGAATAAAGATTACAGTAATATAGTTATATATAACAGTAAGTCACAGTTAATATAGCTAAAGTAATATTTATACAATTTTAACTTCTTTATTGTCTTTCCTCAAAAGTGAGGAAAAAACCCCAGTTCTTAAAATACAATCTGTGTTTCTAATTAGACAGCCAAATTGTTTTAGTGATTGTTGTTCAAATAGTAGACACCAGCTTCTATAAACTTACAAATGAAAATAGTACCCTCAAGCAGCCTTACACACTTAGTCAGTTTGTAATTTGTAAAGAAAGGTTTTTTTCTATGGACAAGATTGATTTTGAAGAATCTTAGAAGAGAGAAGCAGCTGCCGCTAATTCGAGAAGTGCTAGGCGAGGCTATATCCGCTTTCATTGCAAAAGGAAGTGTTCCGCAAAGCAATTTGTACAATTCAAAGTGTCATAATAGTTTAAGTTGTTGCAATACATTGATTGTTGAATCTCTTAATCTGGTAGGTTTCATGTTACAGTTTTCAATATTTTTAACATTTGTACCCTAGCAATATTGCAATCAGATCGTGGTTGCAGCAGTAGCTACAACCCAACAAAGAGAGAACCACAGCCCATAGTAATCAAAAGTTTATAAGCCTGTTATGCTTAGTGAGAAAAAATTGCATCAGAAACTGAATCAGAAATGGCAACTATTGTTTCAGTGAATCTTAAAAGTAAAAATTTAATGCAAAAAAAAATTTGTGGTGATTTTGAAGAGAGTCTAACAACCTTTTGGAAACGGCGTGGGATCGAAGTAAAAAGTGCACCACTGGAATCAGAAAGGTCAAAAACTATTTTAAGGATAATTAGAGTCCTCTACCTGGAAAACCAAGAAAAGTCACTTTCTTGCATCGGTAGCGCTGGCGTGTCTCCTTTTTTCTTTTTTCTTTTTTTCTACCAGGGCTAACGCATGTCCAGAACATCATGGAGGGATCTTTAATATCTTTTTCAAACGGAAATTAAAATCGCTATTGCCGTTTTTAAGTGACTAAAAATATTACAAGGAAGATATTCTCCTTCCTAAATGGCCTAAAGTCGTCATATAAAAATTTTGAGACAGCCATTTTGTTCAACATAGTTCATAGGTCCAGTAAATATAGTTTTGATGATGATATAGCCCACCATATTCCCTGGGAAAGGACTTTACGTGGTATTGGACGTATCGATATTGGGTGTATCAATATATGGTATATTGATATCGCGTGCATCGTGTCGGGCATGTCGGTACATGGTGTTTTATTAGAGTCCACCACCTTGAACAACAAAGAAAGTCACATTTTTAAAGGGGTAGCACTGCTGTGTCCTTTTTTCTTTTTTTAGCCAGGGCTAGCCGTTCACCAGAGCAACAAAAAAGAGATGCTTAATGGCTCATTCAAAAGGAAATTAAAATTCCTAGTGCCCTTTTAATCAGCCTAAAATATATGGAGGGAAGCTAGCCACCCCCCCTGCCGAAAGGGTATGGCCTAAAGGCCCCCTTCTCCTAAACTTGTCCGATGAGTATTATGCGACAAAATTTTTTTAAGCATTCTTGAAAGATACGAAAATCATACTTTTACTGATAACCTGACACTTGAAAGTCCCTATGAAAAGGGCTGCTAACTATGGAATTACGGTCCTACAAACCCCAAAGGATTAAGTTGGATTAATAGAGCTTAGGGTTTGACAAGTGCTTAAAGGTTTTTTTTCAGTTAAGGTATTTGATTATGTGGATAATCTGTATTTGGTAAAGTATACTTTTACTCACAACAGTGTATAATAAACAATTTTAAACTGTAAAAAATACTCTCTTGTAATGCTCTAAATGAAGAAAAGGTAACCATGATATGAGGTACGAAAATCCGGTTAATTCTCTCTACGCAACGGAATACTTCAAGCTATGGTACAGATTCTAAAGCTAGTTCTCAAGCTAGAGTCCTAAAGATAAATTCTAAAGCTATACTCCTAATGCTATCAAGATATTTCACTCTAGACTTTTTCAGAAACTAATCATAAAATGTCTTTTTCAGAGCCTTAACAAGATTCAGTCATTGTACTGAGGTCATTGTGCAAAACTGATACTAAACTACACAAGAAAAAAAATAAAAAATCTTGAAATGTATTATTTTTTTCAAAAGGTTTCCTTAATAAACTTGCTCCTACTGTATCAAAACTCCTAAATTGTTTTGTGTTTCAGTAGGGTGCAATCTTCCTATCATCATACAAACCTAGGGAAATACTTGATCTATGTTGCATGGGCAACGTGAGGGGTTATGGCAGCCTCTGTTCGGCTTCGCCGAGTAAGATTTTGCAAACCTCTCATTGAAACTAGCAAAAGTTGCAAACCCCCATCGCTGAAGATGATTTTAGCCTAACAGCCGATTATTACTTACAAGTCCCCTACATGTCTTATCACTGGAACCAAATTAGTCTTACCATCAAATACACCGGAAACAAATAATAGAAACAGCAACTAGCAATACCTGCGAACCCCTATAATTCTCTCAATCAAAGATGATTATCAGCTAAGAGCCTACTGTTGCTTAAAGCTCCCCCTTTTTCTCACAATTGGTATCAACCTATTTTGGGTTTCAATGTGTACCTTACTACTGAAGTTTTTAACCCTTTTAAAATTTCAAACTGGTATGTCTCATGTAGGAATTTTTCTACCAAAAGTGGATGAATTGTACTTGATCATCAGCTCATCAAGAGCTATCAACTGCCGTCGAAAAAAAAATCTATCTGTTTTAGCTCAAAAGTTGACATTTTTGCCGTAAGCCAAGTTTCTAACTTCATCACTTAGAAAGAAGCGACGGATAAAATCTTATTTCTTTAGCAATGAGAGAACTTTTTAAGTTTAAGAGGCACATCTAATACCATTTCTTTATCTGCCTATTTTTGGTTTCAGTGTGTACCTTACTACTGAAGTTGTCAACCCCTTCAAACTTTCTAATTGGTATATAACATGAAGGAATATTTCTACCAAAAAATGGATGGCATATACTTTGATCACCTCACCAAGAGCTATCGACTGCTGTTATAAAGAATTTTTCTAATTGATGCAGGTGTCTGTTACATCATGGGGAATATTTTATAAGAACTTCAGGTGTCTGTTACGTAAAATAGAGGGTTTACTTTGGTTGTTGCGTAATAGGTTTTTTTTTACTTTTAGTTGTTGCATAAGACGGCTTGGGGTGTCAAACAGTTCGTGGTAACGAACTGTAGTAAGGAGCGACCCGGCTCAATAGAAACCAAAACTCTAAAAAATTAAACTTTGATATAAATAGCTACATCAAAAGAATCGCATTTTAATGCTAATTTTAAATATATAAGTTTCATCAAGTTTAGTCTTACCTATCAAAAGTTACGAGCCTGAGAAAATTTGCTTTATTTAGGAAAATAGGGGGAAACACCCCCTAAAAGAGGTAGGATCTTAACGAAAATGACACCATCAGATTCACCGTATCAGAGAACCCTACTGTAGAAGTTTCAAGCTCCTATCTACAAAAATGTGGAATTTTGTATTTTTTGCCAGAAGACAAATCACGGGTGCGTGTTTATTTGTTTGTTTTTTATTTCTTTTTCCCAGGGGTCATCGTATCGATCAAGTGGTCCTAGAATGTCGCAAGAGAGCTCATTCTAACGGAAATGAAAAGTCCTAGTGCCCTTTTTAAGTGACCAAAAAAATTGGAGGGCATTTAGGCCCCCTCCCACGCTCATTTTTTTCCCAAAGTCAACGGATCAAAATTTTGAGATAGCCATTTTGTTCAACATAGTCGAAAACCATAATAACTATGTCTTTGGGGATGACTTACTCCCCCACAGTCCCTGGGGAAGGGGCTGCAAGTTACAAACTTTGACCAGTGTTTACATATAGTAATGGTTATTGGGAAGTGTACAGACGTTTTTAGGGGGATTTTATTTTGTTTGGGGGTGGGGCTGAGGGGGGTGGGCTATGTTGGAGGATCTTTCCTTGGAGGAATCTGTCATGGGGGAAGAAAAATTCAATGACACGGGCGCAGGATTCTCTAGCATTACTATAAGAAAACAATGAAAAATAAACATGAAAACGTTTTTTCAAATGAAAGGAAGAAGTAGCATTGAAACTTAAAACGAACAGAGATTATTACGCATATGAGGGGTTCTAAAAATACTTTAGCATAAAGAGCGAGGTATTTAGGAGGAGATAAATACCTTGCTCTTTATGCTAAAGTATTTTTAGTAATTTCAACTATTTATTCTACGGCCTTTCTGATTCAGGGGTCATTCTTAAAGAATTGGGAAAAAACTTACGATTTAGTGAAAAGAGCGAGGTATTAACGAGGGTACAAACCCCCTCGTATACATAATAAAAATATAAGGTTATGAAAGTTTGTTACGTAAGTTAATTCTTAAGTTACGTATATTTTTTACTAATAAAAACGTTCATTAAAAATTAAAAGTTCTAGTTGCCTTTTTAAGTAACCGAAAAATTGGAGGGCAACTAGGCCTCCTTCTCCACCCCTTATTTCTCAAAATCGTCTGATCAAAACTAAGAGAAAGCCATTTAGCCAAAAAAAGAATTAATATACAAATTTCATTTTAATAATTTATATGCGGAGAGCCAAAACCAAACATGCATTAATTCAAAAACGTTCAGAAATTAAATAAAAAAAAAACTAATTTTTTTAGCTGAAAGTAAGGAGCGACATTAAAACTTAAAACGAACAGAAATTACTCCGTATATGAAATGAGTTGTCCCCTCCACAATCCCTCGCTCTTTACGCTAAAGTTTGACTCTTTGCCACAATTCTACTTTTTAAAACAATTAAAAGCTTTACAGTATTAGGTTACGTATTAGGTTTGTTAGAGTCAACTGGTAAAGCAGGAAAGTTTTTTAAATATATTTTTCTTCAAGGTGTTTTTAAGACGTTTCAAGATATTTCAAGACATTTTCTAAGATTTGTTTTGTGGAAGGCATTTTACTTTTTGATTTCTTTGATTGTCATTAATAGGGGAATGTTTACTTATATTAAGGATGACTGATTCTAAAATGACCTGTTTTTTCGGGCCCCTATGAAGAAATCCCTCTTGTAACTCTGGAGTGCATACACGTTGGGTGTTACATAATGAAAATGTCTAAATGGGTTTTTACACAACACTTTAAGAAATTTTTCTTTCAAGATGTTTTACTCAGAAAACCTTTATATTCCAAAGTTTTTTTGTCCCCATTAGGAATCGAAAGGGCATTTCAATCCAAAGGAACTGTGCCCAAGACAGCTGGACGAGTAATATATTCCTATTAGGTTGATTCAGGAAATAGATTCTAAGAAAAAACCCATTTCACACGCGGAGACTCCCCATGTCCAGCTTAAAAGAATGATTAAACTATTGATTATATGTTTTCTACGACTATGATAATTGAGATTCACAGGGGAAAACTAACTACTAGAAATTACTTACACTAGATATGTACCACCATGTTAATTAATACTTTAGAGAGCGTTATCACATAATATTGCTATCAGAGATAAAATAAAAGCTAGAGTACCATTATGGCAAGAATATGCTGCACCTTCATAAATGATCAAAAGATTTTCCTTATTCTTTCTACTACAAATACTTTTACGCTTACATTAAGGGCATTCTTTAATGAGCATACCTATGTACATAGGCTAAAAGATGCTTAAGTTGTAATTTTGGAATATATTTAAGTTTTATCCTGGATCAATAAATCTAAAAGACATAAACTTTTGTATTAACAAATTTTAGTAATAAAAACAAATTTACAAGCATCATGAAAACACATAATTGAGCAATTCAAACTAAAAAATGAAAAAAAAAACTTGAAAAAAGCCTATAAAATATGAGCAAAAGGAACCATGAATTAAAGAAAGGCAGGGATCTTACCAACCAATTCCAGTGGCGAAGAAGGATATTAGAGGTAAACTTAATCCACATTAAGATATTTTTAAGGGTTTATAAAGGAAATCCTTCGCTTCTTTGAGCCAAAACTATAAATTCCCCGTTGAAAAGCGCACATTGAAATAATATTTTCTTTTCAAACTTCACAAAATCTTGTTACATGTAAATTTAAGCAGCATTAAAGATTACTGAGGGCTTTTAATGAATAACCCTCATTTTTTTGAGCCCGGGACTATATATTCTCCGTCGAGGAGCACAGGTTTGAATAATATTTTCTCTTCAAATTCGCAAAATATCATTAGTGATAAATTTAAGCTCTATTAAGGTATTTTTGACGGCTTTCGATGGAGAAACCTCGTTTATTAACTGAGAATTAGGTTTCAACCCCCCCCCCTTAGTCAAATAAGTATTTTGACAGATCCCAGATTAACTTTCAGCTCTAGAATTTATTAGTCCAAGCAATTATAAGTCCAACGCCACCATGACAGTATGGGGCTGGCCCGTAAAACACAGAAAAAAAAAATTAAAATCAAAAAGGGGAAAAAAGCAATATAAGAAAGAAGCCTATAAAGGATAAAATATAAGCGAAACAACCATAAATTAAAGAAAAGGAGAGGATCAAACAAGCAAATTCAAAAGGAAAGGGGATTGTTTTTAGAGGGAATTTTATACTACATTAAGATATTTTTGAGGACACTTAATGAAAATTCATCGTTTTGAGCCAAAACTGATGACATTTGAATAATATTTCGTCTTCAAATTTTATATGATCTCGTTAGAGATAGATCTAAATCATATTAAGATATTGTGTAGCTTAGGAATGGTTGGTTGGTGGGCTTACGAAAACATAGATGAATGGATTTAGTGCGTGATTGTCAACAAATATACTGAAAACGTCTTAGAAACGGTGACGGGTCCTAAAGGGTTCCAGTGGGCCAGGCACAGTTTGGCACAGTGGCGTGAATTGAGATGGTGTATCATGAGGGGCTTAGGAAGCTAAAATATGAACTATTTCATTTAATGTGGAATTTTTAACAAAGTAATATCTTGAAAATGCCTAAGAATGATAAGAGATGCTAGAGGGTGGCAGAAGGCCAGTCATAGTGTGACACAGAGGCGAGAATTGTCCTTACGGTGAGGCTGGCTGTTACGGTGAGACAATGTCTTTGTAATGATGAGGGGGTGCCAGAAGGTTCCAGAAGCTCAACCATAGTCCAGCCTGGTGAAGGGAATAGATTTGTTTTTTTTTCACAGAGGTTTGGCTTGCAAAAACATGAGCCAGTGTGGTTAAATTATATTACAAAACAAAATCTGGAAAATGTCTTAGAAAGGATGACAGTTTTTAGAGCGTTCTAGAGGGGACAGTAGTAGTTTCCCATAGTGGTGAGAAATAACATGGTGTATCACGGAGTGTTGGCTTGTGAAAACATGAGCCATTGAACATCATGCATACTTTTTAAACGAGAAAATATCTGGAAATTGTCTTAGGAGTGATGAGTGGGGTGTTAGAGGGTGCCTGAGGGTCAGTAATAGCGTGGTACAATGTCGTGAATTGCTTGGAAGAACAATTTCAAAGCTTAAAATTAAGCCGGAAGATGTTAAAAGAATTGTATTGACTGAGTGGGAGTGAATAAATATACCTCTAACAAGAAAAAGCAAATTTTGAAGAGAAAATATTAGTCAAATATACACTTGAAAATGAAGAATTTGTAATCTTGGCTAAAAAACAAGGGATTTTCATGAAAAGCCCTCAAAATATCTTAATGTGGATTAAATTTACCTCTAACGACGTTTTGTAAATTTGAAATATTTTTCAACTATGCCCATGTCAACGGGGGATATATAGTTTCGGCTCAAAGAAACGAGCGATTTTCTTTAAGAGTCCTCAAAAATATTTTAGTATGGTTCAAAATTGCCACCAATAACAAGCCTCCCCCTCTTAAATCGGTTGGTAGGATATCCACCTTTCTTTAAATAGTGGTTCTTTTTGCTTATATTTCATTATTTATAAGCTTTTTTCTTGTTATGTTTTTTTCCATTTTTGAGTTTGAATTACTTTTCATGTACTTTACAGGCCAGCCAAATATTGCAATGTTGTCGTTAATTGCTTGGACTGACAAATTCTAGATCTTAAAGCTAAGGTCAGGGTTGTTAAAAGAATTTTTTCAACTGAGGGGGAGTGAAATAAAACGCCCAGTCAAGAAACGTGGAAATTTCATTAAAAACCCTCAAAAACATATTTATGTGGCTAAAATTTAACTCAAACATGATTATTTGAAATCTGAAGAGAAAAAATTATTCAAATATGCGCTTGTCAACGGGGAATGTACAATCTTGGCTCAAAAAAACGAGGAATTTTCATTAAAAGCTCTCAAAAAATCTTAGTACTACTTAAATATACCCCTAATGAAATTATTTGAAGTTTGAAGAGAAAAAAATATTCAAGTATATGCTTGTGAACGGGTTATGTATAGTCTTGTTCAAATATACTAGGGATTTTCATTAAAAGCCCTCGAAAATATTTTAATGATGTTTAAATTTACCTCTAATATCAACCACCATCTGGAATTGATTGGTAGGAGTCCCACTTTTCCTTAATTCATGTTTTGTTCCTTATATTTTATACTTTATAAGGTTTTTTAAGTTTTGATTTTTCCATTTCCGAGGTTGAATTGCTTTTTTTCTGTGTTTTAATAATGCTTGTAGGTTCGTTTTTATTAATAATTTTTTTATTTACAAAACTTTGTATCTTTTATATTTATTGATCCAGGATAAAACTTTACTATTTTACTAATGGAATTTAACCATTTCGTAGCCTATGAGAATAGGTATGCTCATTCAAGAGTTCCCTTAATTAAAGTGTAAAATTATGTGTAGTAAGAAGGAAAATAAAAAATAGGAAGAAGGTAAATGGGTAAGAAAGCAAATAAAAAATGAAAAGGTTGATTATTAGTGCCTTTGAGAGAAAGAGCACCAAAAAAACATGAAGAACACAGGCTGAGAGATATGTAAATATAAAAACAAAGAAGCAGACAAGATAGCTAGAAAAGCTCGTAGAAAAGCAGACAGGAAAGAAAGGGAACGCTGAAAAGGAGTTAAAAGAAAACAAATTGTATTGACACTTTTGAGAGACATCACCCGCAAAATATCAGATTTCCCGATTATGGAGACCAACTAAATTCAAAAATAATGGCTCTAGATTAAATGCTTGTTATAAGCCATCTAGAAACCAAGTATTCTTGAAATAATCTTACCTAACAGCACTTATAATTGTAATACGAAAGTTCTGAGAAAACTAATACATTTATCAGAGCAAGTAATGTGGAATATATCATCCTTAAAAATATTATGCAGGCCTACAAAATATTTAACAATTATATGAAGAAACTGTTGATGGAAAACAAATAATTTTCGGAAAGGGCTGAAATGATTCAGTTAACACCTTGAGACAACATAAGGAGATTTGTTCAAGATCTATATAAGGTATTAAATCTGATTCTTCCGTCTGGTACAAAACAAAGCTTTTTTTATGAAGCTTATACATCTGTGTTCAGATAAATTTGAATCCCATCAATAGGTTAATAATAAAGTTTACTAGTTTCAGATGGAAATCATTGGCATGGTTGATTCATTGATTAAAAAAATCTGGAACACGAAAAGTGTGCCCCTTTAAATTATACAAAATTATTAAGATAAAGTTATAAGAGGAAAGAAAAGCCTGTAGTGAGGCCTAAGATAGTATTACCGGGGATTTTCAAAAACAATGGTGTTTTACCACAATACATTTTATGGATATTTGCTGGCCCTAATTTTTTTTCAAAGGATCAGTTACGAGAAAATTAGTGGAATCAAAACCTAAAAATTAACACTAAAATATGTGCAAGTTCATAACGGTGGGGGATGACATGCAAGCGGTGAAGTAGAATCTATGACACGAATATAGCCAGGCATCCCCCTCTAAGGAAGGATATGAAGATTAGTTCAATATTAAATGAGAGACAAAAAATTGACGTTTTGGGAAATATTTTAGAAAACAGAAAGCTTCAAATATTTATACCAAATATGAAATGGTGCTATACAAAAAAGAAAAAAAAAGTACTCAGCGTACAAGAAAAAAAATATTAAAGCCAATTTATCCTATGCACTTTTCTTCTTGAAGTCTGAGAGATTGTTAGTCCATTATGAAAAACCAAATGTGGGGATTTAGTTTCCAAATTATGATGAATTATTTATTTTACGGTAAAAAAAAACCTAAAAGAAAGAGAAAATAGATCCGAAGTAACACTATAAATTAAGAATCTGAACTACTCAAAACCGGACTACAGTAAAGAAATGACGACGAAAATAGTGGACATTAGAGTCCAATTCATAATTAGTAAATATTAGTTTAATTCAAATCAATTTATAAGAGTGATTTATTTTGCGCGAGTAAAAATTGAAAAAAGTAGAAAAGAAAAAAGAAACACAAGAAAACCTGATTTACAAATTCAGCCTGTGTTTGCAGAGAACAAAATACGTGAAGAATTACCAAAATGAGCTTTGGGGAAAAAAATAGGATACATTGGTAAAAACTGCAGATGACCATAAAATAGAATTCAATAAATTACAAAGGGCTATAGAAAAGTTGGGAGATATTTAATTTCGGGTTAGATTGGGAAGGCTTGGACAGGAATCTAAGATTGGTCCCATAAACTCTAGTAAAATTTTGCTCTTTTATTATCGGAAGGAGTTTCTAGGGGAGGATCTCCCTTGAGAGGTCGTAAGAGAGTTTTAGTGGACACCCTATAAGTCTGGTAGTAGTACTTGTATCTCTGAAATTTCCTTTTCTCCCGTCTCACCATCAGAAACGGAGGAAGTACAATTGGAAATAACTTTACTTATAAAATACGATAAGTTTTAAGGAAAGATGAGAGCTGCCAGAGGACCAGTCACATTGTGGCACAATGGCGTGAAATGACAAGTTGTATGACAGAGGGTTGGCTTTCAAAAAAGCAAACCATTGGGTTAATGCATGTTTTGAACAGGGAAATATCTGGAAAATATCTCATAAATTATGAGTAGCGTCAATGGATGCCCGAGGGCCAGTCATAGCGCGGCAAGATGGTGTGAATTCACCTGATGTGTCACGATCAGGATGGCTTGCAAAAATACAAAACAATGCACTTAATGCATGATTTTGAGCAAGTGAATATCTAGAAAATGTCTTAGGGATGATGAGTGGTGCTATAGGGCCAGTAACAGAGTGAAACGGTGGTGTTAGTTGACATGGTGTATCACGTTGAGGGGAGGATTGCAAAAACATGAACCAATGGATTTAATTTATGATTTTTAGCAAAAAAAAATCTGGAAAGGTCATAGAGATGATGGAAAAGCACTAGAGGGTGTCAGAGGGCAAGTCATAGTTTGGCAAAATTGCGTGAATTGAGATAATGTATCAAGTTAAGATTGGCTTGCAAAAATATGAATCATTGCATTTGAATAATATTTGTATCATGAAAATATATAAAAAATGCATTTGGAATGATGAAGAATGCCAGAAAACTCCATGTGCCATCCCTAGTGTGAAACGATGACGTTATGTCTTGGACTTACATGTTCTATAGCTTAAAGTTAAGGTGGGAGGAGTTAATGAATTTTTCAGCAGTGGGGTTGAATGAATGCTAATACCCAGTCAAAGAAAAAAAAACATTGTCACTGAGAACTCTCATAAATAACTATTAATATGATTTAAATTTATCTCCAATATTAAGCCAGCCACTCTGGAATTGTTGCTGGAGTGGGTAAGCCATATATAGTCACGGTGGCGTGAATATGCATTCTTTCCTCAAAGAAACCTAGCATTTCCATACATTCTCAGATATAACTCTGAATGTAGTTTAAAGTTATCTCTTATAAAAAGTCCCTCTCTTGAATTGGTTGCTAGGGGGTGGGCGAGCCATTTATAGTCACGGTGGGATGAAATGATCATATTAATGGCTGAAACAATAGCGATCAATAAAACCTCTCAGGAATGACAGAAAACAAAAATATGTTTCTTTTTCTTGCAGGAGTGTCTAACAGAGCAATAGAAATTATGCATTTGCATTAAGACCTCTCAGAAATACGTTTTAAAATATATTAAATGTACCTCTAATAATAAACCTTAACCCCTTCCCATGGGTTTGGTTGCTATGCATTCACCCTACTTTCTGTAATTCATGCTTTCTTCTGTTTATATTTTATCCATAGTAAGCTTTCTTCTAGCTTTGTTTTTCTTTTGTTGAGTTTTAACTTGTTTTTCCATGATTTCAAGATTTTATTACCTTTCTTCTTAATAAAATTTATATGTACAAAACCTTTCTTTCTTTAGATTTATTGTTTCGGGAGGAATCTTCAATGATCCAATACTTAACTTAACCTGTCATGGTCACTTTAGAAAATTAATAACGCTGTAACAGGCAGGCGCATCTATAGGAAAAATCAATAGTATTTTAATGCTCAAGTGCTCTCATTTGGAAAGGGTTGGAAACATACTAACCATTAAATCTTTCTAGAAAGCGGGAAGGGTATTCCCCAGTGCGTGAAATAGGTAATCATGTAGAAAGCATCCCTCGAATAATATTATTAGAAATGTTTTTATAGTCAACCTGTGTAGTGCCCTGTTTCATTGAGGGGAAATTCATTTCGAATCACAATGCAGACAAAAATATTTAGATCACAAAGGTTTTCTAAAACAGAACGCCTTGAAAGAAAATGAAATCCCCCCAAAAAAACTTGAAAGGAAAAAAAACGCCTTTAAAAAAATGAAATCTAAGAATAGACTTTTAAAGTGTCATGCAACACCCCATTGTGCA